>NC_138772.1:413766756-413889256 GCF_965119305.1 Pelophylax lessonae
ATCAAACGTTACCATAGACGCACTCCTAAACCTTGTGGACAGCCTTCCCAGAAGAGTTGAAGCTTTTATAGCTGCAAAGAGTGGACCAACTCAATATTGAATCCTACGGCCTAAGATTGGGATGCCGTTAAAGTTCACGTGTGTTTAAAAGCAGGTGTCTCCCAATCCTTTGGTAATATAGTGTGTGTGTGTATATATATATATATATATATATATATATATATATATATATATATATATATATATATATATATATATATATATATGTGTATATATTTTGTTTTTGCAATTGGGGGAATGGGTGGTGATGTTATGTAAACCATTGCTGGCTCAATGCAATACCCTACATCCCCCTATCTGTTATTCCCCACCCAAACCTCAGATCCTGCAGCAATGTAACCTATGTTAAAACCAGTATTTATACACTCACAGGCCACTTTATTAGTTATGCCTGTTCTAATTGCTTGGTAACACAAATTGCTAATCAGCCAATCACATGGCAGCAACTCAATGCATTTAGGCATCCAGACTTGGTGAAGACAACTTGCTGAAGGTCAAACGGAGCATCAGAATGGGGAAGAAAGGGCATTTAAGTGACTTTGAAAGTTGCATGGTTGTTGGTGCCAGACTGGCCGGTCTGAGTATTTAAAAAACTGCTGATCTTCACAACCATCTCTAGGGTTTACAGAGAATGGTCTGAAAAAAAAAAAACGGAGTTAGATTTACTGGTAACTCATTTGCTAAGAAGTTTTGCAGGATAGCCTCTGAGACCTAGGGCTTCTCCCTCAGGACAGGAAATGCATACCCCATTCAAATAAAAGGCAGTCCTTCAGGCACACACCTCTGTATCACCAAGGACCGTAGGAAGGCACTAGAAGACAAAACACAATCATCACAGCATGAAATTATAATGCCAGAAAAACACATTGGAGGGGAATCCCGGCTGTCCTGTAAGACCACTTAAAAAATTAGTTACTGGTAAGTCTAGCTCCAGTTTTCCCAAATTGTCTTCCATGACAGTCTTTTAGACGATGAGCAAGAACTTACCACTTAGGGCAGGACCACGGCCTGGAGGGCCTTATGTCCAAACGCCTGATCTTTGCTTGTAAGTAGATCCAGGCAATAATGCTTCACAAAGGTAGAGTAGTTGGACCATGTACCAGCTTTGCATATTTGCTCTGGTGAAACACCAGCTCTCTCTGCTTAACATGCCGACAAGGTTCTGGATTAGTGTGAGTTGATTAATGGAGGCAGGGTACCCTGCCGGCTATACAGGGCTGGACTGGGAATAAAATTCAGCCCTGGAAATAATTTCATACCAGCCCTATAGCATTATTATACCAGCCCAACAGCATAACGTCATTAGTTTCTTGTTCATAATAGGGAAAACCATGAGTTTTAAAGCACATTTGAAGAGTGTATTATATATAGATAAGACCGATATAAAAGCACATAGGGCTTTATATATATAAGAGCAAACTCATTTCCAGGCTCCCTCTCAGAGACTGCAGAAACGATAAAAGACAAGAGATAGTCAGAGGCTGCGGACATGTTACAGGAAATGGTCAGAGGCTGCCGACACGTTACAGGAGATGGTCAGAGGCTGTGGACATGTTACAAGAGATGGTCAGAGGCTGCGGACAAGTTACAGGAGATGGTCAGAGGCTGTGGACAGGATACAGGAGAGATTTAGAGGCTGCGGACATGTTACAGGAGCTTGTCAGAGGCTGCGGACATGTTACAGGAGCTGGTTAGAGGCCTCGGACATGTCACAGGAGCTTGTCAGAGGCTATGGACATGTTACAGGAGCTGGTCAGAGGCTGCGGACATGGTACAGGAGCTGGTCAGAGGCTGCGGACATGTCACAGGAGCTTGTCAGAGGCTGCGGACATGTTACAGGAGCTGGTCAGAGGCTGCGGACATGTTACAGGAGCTGGTCAAAGGCTGCAGACATGGTACAGGAAATGTTATGGGCTGCGGACATGGTACAGGAGATGTCATGGGCTGCGGACATGGTACAGGAGATGTCATGGGCTGTGGACATTGTACAGGAGATGTCATGGGCTGTGGACATGGTATAGGAGAGGTCATGGGCTGCGGACATGGTACAGGAGAGGTCATGGGCTGCGAACATGGTACAGGAGATGTCATGGGCTGCGGACATGATACAGGAGATGATCAGAGGTTGCGGACATTGTACAGGCGCCTGAGGAGGAGAGGGGGCAACTAGAACATTTTACACTGTGAATACTGGTGTAACATGTTCTATAATGTGAATTTATCATTTAAGCTGGTACACATGCACAGTTATTTTTGTTCAGATTGCCGGGTACTTGCATCCACACAAATGATGTAGATACAGGAATATTCAGGGGCATTGTATTCTGACAATGGGGACCTCCCACTGTAAGAATACACAGATTAGTGCTGCAGCCAATTGGCTGCAACCCGCTGATTGAACAAGGTTTTCAAGCAGTCCTGTTCAACAGAAGCTGATCTAATGATAGGCTTCTAACAGGGAAAGCAACATTCAGATTGAAATTCAGCTGTTCCCTGCTAAACTAAACAAATCTCAATCTATGTGTAGCCAACTTTACCTTATTCCTTGATCCTGTAGGCTTCCTTCAGTGCTGTGACTTGTCCCCTTCAGCTTCTATGTAAAGTATTGGCTGTGGTCCCACTCCAGCCTCCCCATCATACTATACAGGGTTAATATCCCTATATGGTATGTGATGATGTCAGGGTTTTGTGTGGAGGAAGAGAGCACTGGATCTGGCTGCAACAAGGAATAAGGTAAAAGAGAGCGTTTCTCCCCCTCCCCACACCTACACTGCAAGGGTGGACTTTTTTTTTTCTTTACTTTCCTGGAGTTGGCTCTATTATGCAATTACATTCATTGATGTTTATATATATAAAAATGTGCTGCGCCAGAAATCACACAAATAAAACAGTGATAATATGTCATAATAATAGATGAAAAACAGTTCATAAGGCACATAATCGTGCTAGTGCTCCAATCAAAGAAATCTCCAAAAGTCCCAGTGTTCAACTGAAATGTGATCCAATCGTGATAAACAACGAATATTGTGAGCACCGTTTAGTGAATCCCTCCACCAGACAGATAAGCCTCTCACCTTCCCATCAGACCCAAATGGGCCAGCAATCACATAACATGGATAATGGATTTCCAGGAAAGGGCCTCTCTACTGTGTAGCTCCAGGGATTCCAAGATATATGTGGGGATAAGAATGGGACAAAATCTAGTGCTCTCCGTATATATATAGATAAATCAGCTTTATTGAAGAGAATAAACAAACTCACATTTGCAGGGCACTCAGCCGTGCCTGCTTTGCTGACATGTAGTGTAGATAGTGCTCCGGAGAAACGATCTGCGTCGGCCACGCACGCTCCGCCCCCCCTATACGCGTTACGTCGAGCGTGATGCTCCTTTGACTTCCTCGGTAGGGGTGGCTTGTGCGTGTCAAGCCTCGCTCTAAATATGTGAGCGCTCCGGTGGATTGGCCAGCGGGTCATAGTCACTCCCCTTTCTCTTAGCTTAATGTGAGACACCGGAACCTCCGAACCAGGCATTCGTTCGGCGGTGTCCCTAGCTATTATAATGATTGGGGTAATAATTGGGATCTAAACAGTACTATTAATATAATACAAAGGTCTACTGAATAGCGGATACAGCGTGGTGATGCCGATCTCTCTCAGGAATGCACTAAATACATTAAAACATATAATGATATAGTCACATATATCATATAGTTGAACACTGGGACTTTTGGAGATTTCTTTGATTGGAGCACTAGCACGATTATGTGCCTTATGAACTGTTTTTCATCTATTATTATCACATATTATCACTGTTTTATTTGTGTGATTTCTGGCGCAGCACATTTTTGTATTATTTGTATGGTTTGTGATTTGTGAACACGATTGGTGTTTGCTGCCGGATTAGCATTTACACACTTAAGGATATATTTTTCCACATTATATTCACACACATTAGTTTTGTGTTATATTTTGGTTTGCGCTGATAGTTTTTCTGGTATTATGTTTATATATATATATATATATATATATATATATATATATATATATATATATATATATATATATATATATATATATATATATATATCCCAAAACTTGTGGCAAAATATAAAATATTCCATGGACTCACCATGTCTCTCAGCAAATAGCTTAGAGTGTCTACTTTGGAAAATGGGGTCATTTGGGGGGTTTTGTGCTATCTTGAAATTTCAGGGCCTCTGAAACTGTGACAGGTAGTGCAGTGGTAAAATCAGCAATTTACGCCATTAGAAAACCTGAAGATGGGGATTGGTTTTCGGGGTCCCGTACACAGCTAGGCTCCCAAAAAGTCTCACACATGTGGTATCCCTGTACTCAGGAGAAGCAGTAGAATGTATTTTGGGGTGTCATTTCTCATATACCCATGGCATGCGTGAGCAATATATCATTTACTGACAACTTTCTGTAAAAAAAAACAAAAGAAAAAAACAAATTGTCACATTCCCGAAACTTAGGGTAAAATATAAAATACTCCATGGACTCAATATGCCTCTCAGCAAATATCTTTAAAAGAGAAATAGGGGTGATGGCGCTGCCTATATAAATTTAGATATAATAAAGATATAATAAACTGTGAATTAAAGTGCCTTATGTTAAAAACAATAATGTGTATACTCATACAGTAATATATTCCATAAAACATCAATTGGGTGCAATTGCAAGGTATAAAGGTGCCTTCAAGAAAATTGGAAAGTGACTGGTGCAATAAATATATAAACAATAAATAATAGCTAATATTGATAATATTTAACATGCAATATTAATGTGCTAAAAAATATGGTGCTATATGATGTGAACTGTTCCACTCATACCACGTGTTGATATGGGGAGTTTGTAAAAAGTGCCAACAGAGCCAAATAGAAAATAGTTTTTTAAAAATACAGCTTGCAAAGTCCAGTAAGGAGAGATCCAGTAAAAAAGTCTATGTCATATACGGTGACTTCAAAAACAATAAAGGTGACAACACTCAGAAAAACCAACACTCAGGTGAAAGGTGACCCCGTGGTGGGTGGTAAGGTGCTGGGATTCCTTTGGTAAAATTGCACACTTACCAGAGACACCCACCCCACACAGGGGTATAGAGCGGGTGCTTTAATGGGTCTGGCAACCTAGCGATATCCTCCTATCCCTGGATGGAGGGTGTGTGCCGAGGATCAGGCTGGTCCTGATATAGATATACCCTGGGATAGTCCCCTGTGTGCCTTCCTGCCTAGGTGTGTTCCGAGGGATCCACTCAGCTCCACTCCCGATGTTTATACCAGAAAATGAATAGTGGACATAGCGTAATTCCGTAATGTACTTTATTGAGCAAAACAATGCAAAGGTACTCACATTAAACAGGAAAAAAACGAGCGTGACTGTATTGACCGAACGCTTGTGATCCAAGCCTCGTTCCCATGCGGGTTTACCGGAAATGACTTGACACGCCGTACGCGTTTCGTAGCTTGTACGTCATCAGCACACGCCCTCCATCCAGGGATAGGAGGATATCGCTAGGTTGCCAGACCCATTAAAGCACCCGCTCTATACCCCTGTGTGGGGTGGGTGTCTCTGGTAAGTGTGCAATTTTACCAAAGGAATCCCAGCACCTTACCACCCACCACGGGGTCACCTTTCACCTGAGTGTTGGTTTTTCTGAGTGTTGTCACCTTTATTGTTTTTGAAGTCACCGTATATGACGTAGACTTTTTTACTGGATCTCTCCTTACTGGACTTTGCAAGCTGTATTTTTAAAAAAACTTTTTTCTATTTGGCTCTGTTGGCACTTTTTACAAACTCCCCATATCAACACGTGGTATGAGTGGAACAGTTCACATCATATAGCACCATATTTTTTAGCACATTAATATTGCATGTTAAATATTATCAATATTAGCTATTATTGATTGTTTATATATTTATTGCACCAGTCACTTTCCAATTTTCTTGAAGGCACCTTTATACCTTGCACTTGCACCCATTTGATGTTTTATGGAATATATTACTGTATGAGTATACACATTATTGTTTTTAACATAAGGCACTTTAATTCACAGTTTATTATATCTTTATTATATCTAAATTTATATAGGCAGCGCCATCACCCCTATTTCTCTTTTATCCAGTGTATAGTCTCCGGACTATCATCCAGGGAGGCTGCAGCCTATTTTTAGATATATTTATACATATTTTTTATCTATCTAAAATTTATTTATATACATCTTTTTCACTCATTTATTCACCTATCTATCCATTTAGTCCATAGCGCGGAAGTTTCATTTTTCAAATATCTTTGGGTGTCTACTTTTCAAAAAGGGGTCATTTTGGGGGGTGTTTGAACTGTCCCGACATTTTATGCTCAATCTTAGCCACACATCACCCACTCTTCTAACCACTTGAAAACCAAGCCTTTTCTGTGACTTTTTGTTAACATGAAAAAATATTTTTTTTTTTTACTAAAAAATTGCTTTGAACCCCCAAACATTATATATTTCTTTAAAGCAGAGGCCCTATAGAACAAAATGGTGGATGTTGCAAATTTTTTTGTCACACAGTATTTGCGCACAGATTTTTCAAACCCAATTTCTTCCGAAAAAAATAAATTTTTTTTAAATGTAATGCACAAATACACTATATAATTCCAAATTGTTTGGTAAAATTTAAAAGATGATCTTAAGCCGAGTACATAGATATCAAACATGACATGCTTTAAAAATTGCGCACGCCTGTGCAGCGGCAACAAACTACGTACATTTTTAAAAGCATTTAAAAGTTTTTACAGACTTACAGATGAGGTCTACTGCAAGAATTACTGCCCTTGACCTGGCGTTCGCGTCGATACCTCACATGCATTCTGCAATTGCGGTTTACATATGACACTAGACCAACGCTTGCGTGCGCATTTGCACGCAAGCACGGGGGGACAGGGGAGGGGCTTGATTTTTTATTTTGCTTTTTTTATGTTATTTTGACACCTTTCCTTTCATTTTTTTTTTATCATTTTTATTGTTATCACAGTGAATTTAAATATTCCCTATGATAGCAATCTGTAGTGACAGGTACTCTTTTTTTTTTAAAAAATGGGGCCTTTTAGACTCTATATCTCTCCTCTGACCTTAACTCATCTGACCACACCAAAATTGGTGTGATAAAATACTTTCCCAATGGCGCTGTTTATTTCTGGCGAAACAGAAGTCATGAAATGCTCGTAGCTTCCGGTATCTTAGGCCATAGAGATGATTGGAGCCATTCTCATCTCCAATCAGCTCTATGGTTAGATAACTGAACCACCGGATGCACTCTCGGGTTAACCGGTGGGACAGGAGAGCCCGAGAAAAACCGCGGGAGAGGGCGAGGGGGAGTCCCCTCCCACTGCATGTAAAAGCAGTCTAGTGGCCAATTATACGCTAGGATTGCTTTTACATGTAAGCCGACCGCTGGCTGTAAAAAATGATACCAAGGTGATGCCTAAATCTGCAGTCATCATTCTGGTATAACCACTCAAAGTCCAGCAACGTACCAGTACATTGCTGGTCCTTGTTTGGCATATAGTGTAGGTTTTTTTTTTTTTTTCATGCAGCCTGTGGGCTGAACGAAAAAAAGGAGAACCTAACAGAAATCACCACAGGAATATTGTGTAGTATTACACACCATTAACTGCCCAACAGCCAAACCCACTGATTTAATGGTGGGTATACATGACAATATTCCACGTATACCTAAAGGTATTTGAACTGCAGTGGTGAAATCAGCCTACCACAGCTGCTGCCATCAGAGGTATCCATGTACAGTGCCTTGCGAAAGTTTTCGGCCACCTTGAACTTTGCGACCTTTTGCCACATTTCAGGCTTCAAACATAAAGGTATAAAACTGTAATTTTTTGTGAAGAATCAACAACAAGTGGGACACAATCATGAAGTGGAACGAAATTTATTGGATATTTCAAACTTTTTAACAAATAAAAAACTGAAAAATTGGGCGTGCAAAATTAGCTTGTACAGTTTGACCCCGTAAATTCAATCAGGGACTCGTCAATGCAGACAACTTGTTCGGGGGTAAACAAGGCTGCAAACCGCTGATTGAAGTGGTCTATGAGGGGCCTGAATTTTGTGGAGCCGATTATATTCAGGATCTCCCAGAGGATGACAGATTTCATTGTCGTTGAAATGCATAAATCGCAGACTTTGCTCGTATCTCACCCTGGACAAGGAGGCAGAATGCACGCGCATATGGTGAAGTGGGCTAGTGGACCAATATAGCCGCAATTCACTCTTTTTGGTTATGCCCATGTTGAGGGAAAGGCCCAGAAAGATTTTAAAATCGATGACCATTATAGGTTTCCAGCCGAATTGTCTGGCAAGGGGCGAATTTGGGTTGGCGGCGATGAATTGTTGTGCGTATAAATTTGATTGGCAAGTGGTTAAGAACTACCCTGTCCTCGAATATAGATAACAATTGCTCCATACTTGAAAGCCTGTAACTCATTGACCCTTTGGGCAGATGTGACTGTAATGATATCTTGCGTTGGCACTCTGGTTTGTCAAGCCGCCATTTCGTTCAGGCGCTGTCACAGGCATCCATCTTGTGTTACAAGCTTAGTTGACAGTGTTAAAGCCAAATGGGTCATTCTTACCAGCTTCATCCTCCAGCCTTTTGGCAGTTTAATGACCCCCTGGGTCACTATATGCCAGGTCCCTGCTAAGCTGACATTTTTCACACCTTTAACATACACAAGCTTTGACCAAGCAGACATTCAGGCTCCTCATGCTTTAAGAGTTAATTTGTAATCTGAACTCAGCATATGGCTACTAGGTCATTTCGGAAAATGACACAGTTGACCATGAAACTTCATATCTTTTTAACCAAACATAACATATTAACAAAAAGTAGATATTTGGGTGCCCCATAAAATACCAATCAAATTAAGTCCAAGCACGGACACCGTCATGCCGAGGAAAGGCAAGCTAGCGATCCAAGGGCGTACAGGGCAGAGGTTAGTCCGAAATACCCCATGTTTAGTGTCTAAAGATAGGACATTCCAAACCGGAAAATAAGATATCGGTTTCAAGCGTGTAAACCGTTTCAATTCTCAAGATATGAGTGCTTTTATTAATCTGTCAAACGGGGAGGTCCCATAGCAGTTTAGAAGACTCAGAGCCTATTGGCTAAGTACTTCTGGTGACACCCCCTGGAGAGTCAGAGAAAAGGACAGGAACTGATAGAGAGCTCAGTTCTCATCCTAAGATCGACGGCATAACACCGCCCCAAGGAGAACCAAACATACCTGTTCAACTCTGACACTTAAGGTAATACCAGGACTGTTTTAATGCAAGTATTTTCATTCTTTTATTCTCCTATTTCTAAATTGCTGTATATTGTGTCTCCATTTCTTTGTAACCCATTTTTCTGTAAATATTTTTATCCGCACCAATTTTTCACCTTTCTATAATTAAACCTTATTTTGAAAAGTGTTAAACTTTGTCTCTAAGCTCTTGAACGCAACTTGACCCAAACGAATCTGCCTCCTGAAGTGCGCTATTGTGTGTTATAGACAGTTATTTTAAAGTCATAATTGATATTTGTACTGTTTAGGCTAACCTATCTGAAACATTCTTGTCAGGTGACAGTGTGTGTTACAGACGGTTATTCTAAAGTCATAATTGATATTTGTGAAATTAGGAGCATCCGCTAAGCTCAAACGTAGCGGTGGTGGCAGTGAAAGGGTTAATCGTTTAATTAACCCGGTGACAATCGCTCTCAGTCTGCTGGCATCTAGATTGTGGTCCCGCAAGCTGGACAATCTGTGTGCTGGGAGCAGCTGAGAGTGGCATTGTTACACAAGTGACGGCAGGGTGTGAGATTGCTTGGTCTTTGGTCACGAGGTGGATGAGAAGGCCAGGGGTCTGATACCCGTATTCGTCACATATTGGCTGGCAGCGTACGTGGGATAGTCTTGCATTTAAGAGCATTCAGTGCACTGTTAGGAATTAGCTCTGCACTGAAGGATTGTAACGGTTGTGGAAAGCAGTCCTTAGAGACAAACTGGTGCATATTTTTTGTTTTTTAAAAAGAGACACACAGCAATCTCTACTTTCTACAGCTCCTTCCTATCTTGCTTTCTGTTCTATCTTTTCTGCTTGCAAACATGCCTGGTTTATTGGAATATAAAAAAAATGAACAAAAATGAACTTGCTACGGAGTGCACATCAAAAGGACTTGACATCAGTGGCAAAACTCGTGAAGTAATGATTCAGGCCCTGCAGGAGTATGATATGCAGGCAAGCCGGAATCTGGAACCAGAGGAAGAGGCTTCCGTTTCTTCAGAGCCCAGTGATTCAGGAACTGCCGCACAGGATGGGCCAGCAGAGACTGACACTGGAAT
Organism: Pelophylax lessonae; assembly: GCF_965119305.1. Taxonomy (NCBI): domain Eukaryota; kingdom Metazoa; phylum Chordata; class Amphibia; order Anura; family Ranidae; genus Pelophylax; species Pelophylax lessonae. The sequence continues at coordinate 413,777,216 of NC_138772.1, forward strand.
ACCACGGATGTCACCGCCACTCCACAGCATGTGCAAACCCGCCCCAGCTTGCCTGCAGCCAGCATAGACTCTCCTCAAATGCAGGAAACGCTGCAACGTGTCAAGGAGATGGATCCTATGGCTTACCTGCAGTTCCTGGAATGCAGGGCTGAGAGAGAGGCTGCTGAGAGGGAGAGGGAGGCTAATCGTCGGCACGAACTGGAGATGGCTAAGCTCCCGCCGTCTCAGAACCTCGGATCCCAAGAGCACAGGGACACCTCTTTGCTTGTGAGCCCGGCAGCCAAATTTCCAGTCATGGAAAAGGACAGTGACATTGATGTGTACCTGCTGTCATTTGAAAAGACTTGCCGTCAGTACCAGTTGCCCCAAGCACAATGGGCTCGGTACCTGACGCCAGGGCTGTGAGGCAAGGCCCTGGACGCTTACGTCGAATTGCCAACGGAACAGGATGGTGATTATGAGGCCATCAAGGCTGCAATCACCCAAAAGTACCAGTTAACCCCCGGAAGTGTACCGGAAGCGATTTAGGTCCCTGCAAAAGGGACCTGGGGACTCATATATGGATGTGGTAAGCCGCTTTACGCACCACGTTCCGTCAGTGGACTAAGGGCTTGAAGGCCATTACGTTTGAGTCCCTGGAGGATCTCATGATTGGAGATCAATTGTTGCACATCTGTCCTACAGACGTCAGACAGTTTGTGCTGGAACGAAAGCCAGCCTCTGCCCAAGAAGCAGCAGAAGTGGCAGATGCCTACATCCACACTCGGGTGTCTGACCATCGCAAGGCTCCTCTGTATGGCGCGAAAGGAGAGAAATCGCACATGGAAACACCTCCTGCACCTAGGAGTCATGTTCACCAGCAACCAGCCCCTGCAGTTCCTGGTGTCACCTTCCCTGCAACTGACACCCGCAGATGCTACAACTGTGGAAAAGCGGGACATCTCAGGACACAGTGCCCTGAGCAGAAGCAGATGACATCACCTGGTCAGCAGGCCAGCAACTCTTCCTCCGTGCTGTTTGTCCGCAGGAAATCCCGGGTGACCGCCGCCAACATGCAGCCCGTCACCGTGGGCAACCGGACTGTCACTGGTTTCCGGGACACAGGAGCTGAAGTCACCCTGGTGAAACCAGAAGTGGTAAGAAGGGACATCATCCCTGGAAAGTTTTTTACCCTCACTGGAGTTGGGGGGACCCGCTCACAGGTATCCCGTGCCCGTGTTTTCCTTTATTGGGGTGCTGGGAGTGGGATGAGGGAGGTGGGAGTCTCTGAGGAAATCCCCACAGATGTTTTGTTGGGTGCCGACCTAGGCACCCTTGTTTCTTACTACACCCCTGCTAAAGGCACCCTGAATGCCTCCACGGAACTCTCTGGACTTGAAAAGGTACTGTGTGCAGATATTGGTTTAATGTCTGGGCAACCTATGGATGGACAGAGGGAGGGGGAGGGGTGGAGTGGTGTTGAATTACCAGGTCCTCCATCTTTTGAAGAAGGAAAGGAGGCCCTCTTGCCTGTGAAGTTACCAGGGGTATGCTGTAATAATGCTAATTTCACATAGGATTTCTGATAAGGTATGTGGATTTTGAATTCCCCTTTCCTAATCACTTCTATATATGGGAAATCAGTCATTATGGCTAAATATTTTCTTCCCCCACTTGTGCATTTTGATAAGTGTGGACTCATCCGCCCTATGTGCTCCTCGTGAACACAATGTGCATATGGCCATTGGGGATTTGAGTGAACCGCCGGTACTAACATCAATACCCTGACAACGTGTGGAGGGACTTGTATTCTCTCAAGTCCATATACTTGTTGCACATTCAAACTACAGAGCTGCACAGTCAGACTGCATGAATATAAGGTATCCTTTGCCATACAAACAGCCACCTTTGCAGTATACCTTCTGTGAGGAGACAACTAAAAGGACGCTTTTTGCTCCATACTCCCTCTAGGGGTAAGTTGATATCTTCATAGTTACTGTTTACTCTTAAGGATATACTTGTGTATACAGACACATACCTATTATGGGTATTCCCTACCCTTATGGGACTTGGGGATCCCTCATTGATGATAAGATATATTGTTTGCCTCTATGCTTATGTATTTGTTCTAAATAATATTGCTTACATTCTATACATCCGTAGATACACAGGTGGTGAATGCACGGTTATGTGTATATAAACTTCCCTGAAGAAGGAATTAGATGAACAAAAATTCCGAAACATGTTGGAGGATACACTCCCCTGCTTCATGAACCCCTAATGTATTATCCCTATCAGGATATGTATATGGAATGTTATTTTAAAGTCTAAATATGTTATTTTTTGTATTTTGTTGAATTTTAATATAAATCAATAAATGTTGAAATTTTATATATTCTTTTCTATACTTTTCATTACTACACTTACCATCTCCAGCCCTTCCACTCAAATTCCCCAGGGACACCTATAGTTGTTTCTTTCATGAATTCAGTGGGGAAGGGATTTTGGGCTGGTTCGGCATAGCCTTGTACCAACCATTCAATTTGTCTCATAAATTTGGGTAGTAAATACCCGCGTCCCACTCTTGGTACAATGCATTGCCGTCTCTGATTTTCTTTGATTCTTTGTTTCTTGATAGCATCTTTTGATTGTCCATCTAGGCCTTGATATTCGACCAATATTTTTCCTTTCATCTTTCCCTCACCTCCTGTCCCCCCCTTTTTTCTCCAAAATGGCTGAGTTTCAGGGTAAAGTATGGGAGGACTTTGTCTCTGGCCTTCAAAAAGATTTTGGTCAACAGGAATCTGTAGTCTCAGAGTTGACCTTTATATTTTCAGGCCTTACAAAATGGCTTGAGAAAAAATCAGCCATTCATTGGCATGTAAAAACCTTTGAGCAATATAGAGAAGACAAACTTAATCCCCTAGGCTTACGCATCCAAATCTTTCCCTCTTTTGAGGATATAAACCCTGCTTTTAAGAAAGATTGGGAGGATAACCTACAACAATGTTCCAACAAGATGATGGAACTATTAATAGGGGAATATAGGAGACAATCAATAGAGGTCAATGCCAATATTGAAAAAATATACCTAGAGCTTGCCCCCTTTAAAACGCACCATCTGTACGAGGAACTTAATACAAAACTTACAAAACACCTAGAGTTTTTCAATAGAGAAATACTCAAAAAGAAAGAAGCAAAGTACCTGCGTGACAGACGTGCGTTTAAGGAGGGTAAAGCTTATAAATGGAAACAAACTCAATATCATATCCCTAGAGATGCTCTTAGGAATAATGAACCACGTAAATTGTCATATACCTCTGATAACTCCTCTGTTTCTTCTAGCTCATCTAAGTCCACCACAAGTAACAGACGACAAAAGAGACGCCAACAAGGTGAGGGTCCCCCTACAAAATATCCAAAAACTCCTAAGAACAAAACTACCAAAATGTTTCCACCTGGGTCCACCCAGGAAGGAGCAATTGCCTCTACAGGTGAACAACCAAACGTTCCAAACGTTTCAAATGAGGCCCCGGAGCTTGTCATTCCAAGTAATACTCCACTCACCACCACCCCCAAAATCCCCCAGATTTTTTTAGGCAAAGTGCCTCCTCCCAATTCCCAAACCCAATGATCCCCAACACTTTAAATCCCAAATGCACTGACCAACTTAGTATCATTAATCTTTCTTCGCACATTCTCACAGATATTGAAACACAACTTTTGCACAAAGGTCTCACTTTTTGCCCAGACGCCAGTCTCGACAAATTTGAGACCATAAAAGATATACATCTCTTCACCCGTAAACTCTTGTTAAAAAGTATGTATTCCAAAAAAACCTGTGACACTACACACACCCCAAAAGAACGACAAGCTCTGACCAATTTAGAGGCTCTCCTCGAGGAGAATGAACCTCTAGATTTAATTGACCGCCTTGATATTGAAATGCTGTTATCCCAGGTAGAGGATCCCGACCCTCCAGCGCCTCCAATGTCGTCTGAACAAAAACTTCTAAAAAAGCCATCTAACATCTACCCGTCACCCAGCTCTAACCAGGCTGTAGCTTCCTTTCTAAAACTTACCACAAGAGAGATCAAAGCCCTGAGAATGGACGATATAGAAGTCCAAAGTAACATCACCATGGAGGAGAAAAAAGCCCTGTATAATTTACGTAACAACCATGAATTGACAATAAAGCCATCCAACAAGGGTGGCAATGTTGTCCTCATGGATAACAGCCAATACACCAATATGTGCCTTCGCATTTTAAAAAACACCGAGTGGTACCGTCCCATAAACAAAACCATAATCGAGAGATTCAATAAGGATTTTTACAATCTTGTAGATGAAGCATACTATAATAACATCATCCCAAAAACAACTTGGGATTTCGTGAGAACCACTCACCCACGTACCCCACCTTCTATGCCCTCCCAAAAGTCCATAAAAGCATATCAGACCCTACAGGAAGACCCATTATATCGGGAAATGGGGCAATTACCGAAAATCTCAGCAAGCTCATTGACCAACATCTTAGGCCCATGGTAGCTGACCTCCCATCATACATCCAAGATACAATCCATATGCTACGCATTCTAGAAAATATTCACATACCACCAAATGCTAGTTTAGTTACTATAGATGTGGAATCACTCTATAGTTCAATACCCCATACCCTGGGACTGGCAGCTATCCGGAAGGCCATGATGAGAACCAATGAGATTGATGGAATATTTCAAAATTTCATTCTATCTGCCTTGGACTTTATCCTAAGACATAATGTCTTTTGTTTTGCTGGCTCCCACTACCTCCAGGTACAGGGCGTTGCCATGGGCACTTGCTGTGCTCCGGCATACGCCAACCTGTACCTGGGGGAGTGGGAGCGAAATCTCTTTCTATCTAAAGAATTCACGATGTATGCGGACCACATACCTATGTGGTACCGCTACATCGATTACATTCTTATGATATGGGATGGACCTCCTTCCCTTCTTTTGGAGTGTATGGATTACATCAATTGTAATGATTTAAATCTAAAATTCACGGTTGAGCATAGCACCTCCTCAGTGACTTTCCTTGATCTCAGGATAGTCAGGGGGGATAATGACATGCTACACTGTGAGCTCTTTAGAAAATCAACCTCAGGCAATACTATCTTGCATGCCTCGAGCTCGCACCCTAAGCCGTTAGTAGACTCCATCCCATACTCTCAATACTTGAGGGCTAGACGAATATGTACCACGGAGGAGGCGTTTGATGTAGAGGCTAAAATCATACAGAAAAGGCTATCAGCAAGGGGATATACCCCAAAATGTTTGAAACGAGCTTTTAAAAAGGCAAAAACTCAATCCCGTCGGGATCTTCTTTCATACAAAAACAAAAAAGAAGCTGAAGACTCAAGTGATACTACTACGAGAGTTATAACAAAATACTCCCGAGGACACCATAAGGTTAGAAAGATCTTAAAAAAGTACTGGCATGTGTTAATGTCTGATTCGTCGATCAGTCCCTTTATCTCAGAAACACCGCAGATAACATTTAAACGAGCTCCTTCCTTGTCGGATGCCCTTGTTAGTAGTGAATACAAGGGCCAGTCAAGGAAGGACCCTTGTACACATTTGGGCACATTCCCCTGTGGGTCATGTGCCCAATGTCGATATATTAACACCAAGAAAAATGTTATACTGCCTAATGGTAAAAACTTTCGTCCAAAACATTATGTGAACTGCCAGACTATGGCAGTCATATATCTACTGTCTTGTGATTGCGGCTGCTATTATATTGGCAAAACTACCCAAAAATTCGGCAAACGTATTGGCCAACACATAGCAAGTATTAAAAAGAAAGATCCAGAAGTACCGCTAGGTAGACACTCAGCTTTGGTACATGGTGCCAATATTCCACATATAAAATTCTTGGCTTTGGATCGAATCCACCCCAGCTCCCGCGGAGGAGATCTTAACAAGTTTCTCCTCCAGCGCGAGCTTCGTTGGATTTCGGACCTAAATGCCACTTCTCCACCGGGATTGAATGAAGCCTTCAATTTTAAGCCGTTTCTCCCTGGCTTTAGTTCAGGGGGTTTTGAATGGGATCTCTAGCCCCTTTTATGGATGGAAAGGGGAGAAAGGGGGGAGGGGGTGTGTGGGAAAATGTTGAATGGAATCTTTAGCTCTTGTAATGGTTGGGAATAGAGATGTGCGGGAAAGTATACTAATTCTCTGGAGTAACAGCCAGATTTTGTTAAATAAAATAAAATAATAAAGATATTTGAATCCCAATACACATTCTCTTCTCTCGTATCCATCTCTGCTTCCCTATTTCCATTTCTTGTTTTTTGTTTTGTCATCAAATATATAAGAATATATATTTTTCATGAAATGTCTCTGCTTATGTATTTGTATGATCATATATGCTAAAATGGTCGCATTATATGCCTAAGATGTTCTCAGTTACAATGTGGAAATCAAAGAAATCGATAATTATGTAATATTATGCAATATTGTTACTTTATGTATTAAATCTAATATTATTTATATCACTGCAGAGGGGCCTCTGTCTGCTCATCAATCATTAGGGATCCCTATCTCACGTATAGGTATGATTAAACAATCTGTACCTCTCATGCAGCTCACTGTGCAGCCCTATGCATTTACATTATTCATATTGTTTATGTATCTTTATCTCCTTTTTCTTTTTATGCTCCACGGCATACCAGCTATGCTGAAATGTCACTTGATACGGCCTTCCCTCCTCGCTTTGGCCTGTTCCCATTGGTGTTCCACGGCATGCCCAGGCCCCTGCAATGCATGCTGGGGCCTGTAGTTTGCGCAGCGATCCAGGGGAGGTGCCGGTATCATGGCGCCTCCGGACGCCATGTATCCTTTACTGACACCCCGTCTGCGAGATCCATCGATCATCTCGCGAGTGCTGCGCATCAACGTGCCGGCGGTCATGTGACACCGGACGCCGCCGCGTCACAGGTACGCGGCGGCCCTCGGCGCCGCTTAGACCGGGGGAGCGCAGCCCTGGATGTCACCCACGCCCTTCCTCTTCCTCTCGATCTCCTTTCCTGCTTGGAATGGTAGGATAGAGAGGGATAATGTACCATCAGTGGAGACACCTAATAAAAGGAAAACTTGAAATCCAACATATGGGGACAACTAGCTCAGAACCACCCACCTGCTCTTTACCCGCCCCTCATTATCCAACCAGGTGTATACACTCCTCCTAATTCAGGTAAGAACTCTCAGGTGGAGCATATAAATGCTTCAAGCTTAGTGGGACTCAGTACCTTTGGGTCACCACAGAGAGATCGGTTATCTGCATTTCACATAGGATTTCTGATAAGGTATGTGGATTTTGAATTCCCCTTTCCTAATCACACTTCTATATATGGGAAATCAGTCATTATGGCTAAATATTTTCTTCCCCCACTTGTGCATTTTGATAGGTGTGGACTCATCCGCCCTATGTGCTCCTCGTGAACACAATGTGCATATGGCCATTGGGGATTTGAGTGAACCGCTGGTACTAACATCAATACCCTGACAACGTGTGGGGGGACTTGTATTCTCTCAAGTCCATATACTTGTTGCACATTCAAACTACAGAGCTGCACAGTCAGACTGCATGAATATAAGGTATGCTTTGCCATACAAACAGCCACCTTTGCAGTATACCTTCTGTGAGGAGACAACTAAAAGGACGCTTTTTGCTCCATACTCCCTCTAGGGGTAAGTTGATATCTTCATAGTTACTGTTTACTCTTAAGGATATACTTGTGTATACAGACACATACCTATTATAGGTATTCCCTACCCTTATGGGACTTGGGGATCCCTCATTGATGATAAGATATATTGTTTGCCTCTATGCTTATGTATTTGTTCTAAATAATATTGCTTACATTCTATACATCCGTAGATACACAGGTGGTGAATGCACGGTTATGTGTATATAAACTTCCCTGAAGAAGGAATTAGATGAACAAAAATTCCGAAACATGTTGGAGGATACACTCCCCTGCTTCATGAACCCCTAATGTATTATCCCTATCAGGATATGTATATGGAATGTTATTTTAAAGTCTAAATATGTTATTTTTTGTATTTTGTTGAATTTTAATATAAATCAATAAATGTTGAAATTTTATATATTCTTTTCTATACTTTTCATTACTACACTTACCATCTCCAGCCCTTCCACTCAAATTCCCCAGGGACACCTATAGTTGTTTCTTTAATGCTAATGATGATGCAAATAATGTTGATGATGATGATATTAATGATGGAAATGTTGATGATGATAATGTTGATGCTAATAATGCTGGAAAGGATGTTGCTGATAATGTTGATGGAAATGATGATAATGCCAAAGATGTTTTATCAATGTTGGTGGTCCATCGCAGTGTGGCAAAGGCAGGGGAGATGCAGGCCCTGGTCGCAGAGCAGCAGGAGGAGGTCTCTGTGTCCTCTCCTTGTTCTGACCCAGTGGACTCCACCCAGAGGCGGACTGGGCCGGGAGGCAGGGAGGCGATTGCCCTCCAGGCCGCTCTGATGCTTCCTAAAAAGGCCACTTGCTCCGCACCGATTCCACCCCTGCAGACAGGCATGACACCCGCCGGCCGCCGCTACATTGTGTTATACTTGCGGAGCATCACTGCTCTGCTGCAGCTCTGCAAGTATACTATAATGTAGCGGCGGCCGGCGGGTGTCATGCCTGTCTGCAGGGGTGGAATCGGTGCGGAGCGAGTGGCCTTTTTGACTGGTGAGTCCAGTCACTTCCCTGTCAGGCGGAGTGATCTCCACCCGACAGATGCTTTCTAGTCCCGGCCGAGTGTGATGTCATCCAGAGGCCAGGAGGCGGGAAGAAAGGACGGAGGAGAGTGCTTCTGCAAGGAACTGCGAGGAGCCAGCCCAGTGAAGCCCTGTGGAATAGTGAGTTTTCAGAGGCTGCTCAGGCTGATAATACACCTTACATAAGGCAATGTTATGTCAGTGTTGTAGATGTGTGAAATGGCTCAAGTAATTAACTCATTGAGGCGAGGAGTTAATTTACAATGCTGTTTGTAAAATGCAGCATGGAGGGGGTTAATGTACTGCCACTGGCCACTAATGCATTAGTGACCAGTGGCAGTTAATTAACCCCTTTGTGCTGCATTAGTGACAGTGGCACCAGTGTCAGTGTTAATTAACCCCTGTATTGTGCAGCATGAAATGGTTAATAAACACTGACACTGGTACAACTAATGCAGCACAAAGGGGTTAATGACTGCCACTAGTCACTATGCATCAGTGTCCAGTGGTGTATTTTATTTTTGTGCTACCCTAGGCAAGATTTAAATCGGGCACCCCCATCTACATTTATCCCACCCCAGCCACAGTATACTGTTCTTGTCTCAGGGTCTGATGAGGAAGCCACAGCTGTTCACAATGAATGGCTGCGGCTTCCTTATCAGACCCTGGGACATGAGGGCAGAGGATGGGGGTCAGTGGGACATAGGACGGGGTCAGCAGGGCAGAGAATGTGGCGGCAATGGTAAGCACTGATCAGGAGCAATGATTAAGCTGGATTGATATGCAGCACTAGTAGGTGGCAATGATGGACACTGATAGGTGGCACTGATCAAGCAGCACTGATGAGGCTGAACTTATATGCACTGGTGAGGCTGCATTGATGGGCAATGATCAGGCTGCACTGATGAGGCTGCACTGGTGGACACTGGTGGTGCTGCGTTGCTGGGGACTGATGAGGCTGCATGGATGGAAACTGATGAGGCTGCACTGACTGGTGGACACTGATGAGGCTGAAAAAGTGAAAAAATGTGGCGCTCAACAGCTTGATAAAACACAAAATAAATTATTCCAATGTGCAAATGTTCGTGCAAAAAAACTGTTTCTAGTGTCCAAAAAAAAAAAAGGGTTAAGCAAACAGCCAATGATGGAAACACAGACTTGATAGGAGTGAATCTCAAAAAAGCCTCCACCTCCACACGATCACCCAGTGAAATGTATAGGTACCGCTTACCAGAACCACTGGACCCCTTAGTTATAGGGGGTCAAACACGCTTATTGATCCACATCAGATCCAACCTTGCACATCCCCCTCTCACACAGGCGACAGTGTGTTGCCAAATCGATGGAGCATTAAAGAACCAAGTCATAGATGGAGAGAAATGACAAACAGGCTCTCATGGTGCAGTATTACTCATCAAAGGATCATTTTCAGTTTGCTGGGGATAGGAGACCCCGCTCCACGCCTGCGTTCCTTAGACCCGGAAGTTTACGGTCTCACGTTCCCAATCTAAGGGTCTAAGGAACGCAGGCGTGGAGCGGCGGCTCCTATCTCGCCTGTGTGAGAGGGGGATGTGCAAGGTCGGATCTGATGTGGATCAATAAGCATGTTTGACCCCCTATAACTAAGGGGTCCAGTGGTTCTGGTAAGCGGTACCTATACATTTCACTGGGTGATCGTGTGGAGGTGGAGGCTTTTTTGAGATTCACTCCTATCAAGTCTGTGTTTCCATCATTGGCTGTTTGCTTAACCCTTTTTTTTTTTGGACACTAGAAACAGTTTTTTTGCACGAACGTTTGCACATTGGAATAATTTACTTTGTGTTTTATCAAACTGTTGAGTGCCACATTTTTTCACTTTTTCATTTGTCACGTTATTTACGTTGATTTTGCAGCTCGCAGAGTGGAAGCAATTTCACCCTAAACACATTTATAGATATGAGTAGTGTTTATTTATTTATACATCACATTCATTTTGCGCAGTTTTTGTTGGGTTCACCAATAATCTTCTTTCACTGATGAGGCTGAGCTGATGGACACTGATCAGGTTGCATTGATGGGCACTGGTGAGGCTGCATTGATGGGTACTGATCAGGGTGCATTGATGGGCACTGGTCAGGTTGCATTGATGGGCAATGATCAGGATGCCTTGATGGGCACAGGTGAGGCTGGATTAATGGGCACTTATGAGGCTGGACTGATGGGCACTGGTGAGGCTGCATTAATGGGCACTGATGAGGCTGGACTGATGGGCACTGGTGAGGCTGCATTAATGGGCACTGATGAGGCTGAACTGATGGGCACTGGTGAGGCTGCATTGATGCATTATTTTTGTTAAACCTCCTTTGTTGCTATTAACATTAAATTATGTTACCACATTGTATCATATTTGTCTTGCTTTATAACATCAATATCCGTTATAAACCAGGTGGGCATAGATAATGAGCTCGGTGGTTCAATGGGCCACTTGACTGGACTTGCCCCCCAGGCCCAAGGCTGCCAGTCCTCCCCTGACTCCACCTCTGTTAGGCCTCAGCAGCTGTCTTTGTTCGCCACAGGACAGCTGGCTGGGACTTATAGTACTGCCTGTCAGGCAGCACTGTGGATCGACCAGGCTATCCGATCACTTAGGACTGGAGCTGAAAGGCCCCCAGCTGTGATGAGTAAACACCAGTTTGACTGGGACAATGGGCAGATAGGTGTGACAGGACAACAGGCAGGAGGCCTGGAGACTGAAGGGGTTAAACAGCTGTTCATTGTGTCCAGTCAACCTCACAGACATGTATTGAAGGTGTCACGTGATCTGTTTTGTAAGGATCTCTGTGAGATCAGGCAGGCAGGGCCTGGAGTGAAGCACCAGGGTTTGTGGCTTGACCTGATCCTCACACAGCATCCTAGCCCAGCACATGCCAGGGACAGAGTTAGTACCCCTGAACTGGGAAAGACAGGTGTCCTGTTAGCAGTAGCTGACACTCAGGGCGTGGGTTTGGGCCTTCAGCTAAAGCCCCCCTTCCCCCTCCAGGTATCTATGCCGCTGGCAGTGCTTACCGCATGCCGCATCAGAGATATTGGAGACCCTGGGAGGACACACCCTGACGTCCACGAGATGGGTGCCTGGGCGTCTGCTTCCCCCATACCTGCGACCTCTCCTGTCTCACAGTAGGTGCAGGCCGAGGGGAAGCAGGAGACCGAGAGAATGCTTTGTGGAGCCTTAAGCAGGCTGAACGTCAGCCCTGCGATTGTGGCCTACCCCATGCCCAGGAACCATGAGGTGTCAAAGCAGCTGGCTGGTGCCCGCTGTCGAACCACCTTGAACCTGTGCAGGGGGCGTGGACCAAACCTTCTAACCTGGAAGGCTCAGGACGAGCCAGCCTTCCCCAACCCATGTGGCTTAACTGCGTCTACGGCAGTGCTATATGGGGTTGGGAACGCATCAGACACCTCCCTAAGGGTCACGTGTGATCCACGGGGAGAGGTTGAACCTGGTGCAGTGGCCTGCTTTAGGGGCCTGGTAGTGTTTGGCCCGGTCTGGGTGGAACACCCAGAGCTCTTGTCCACAGTCCCAAACGTTCTGGCACGGCCTAGTTTGACAGTTCTGCATAGTAACTGTCAGATGGACCTGTCAGCGGTTTTGTACTGGGAAAAGCAGGGAGGAGTAGGCACCCAGAGATCTGGAACTGAGGATACCAGGACCTGGCCTACTCCTCAAACCCTAACTTTGGTTACGTCATTCCTGGGTACAGCTGGCCACAGGAGGATGCTGGGATGCGACGAGAGTGGCTCAACTGAACCTGTGACTGGCCTAACCAATGGTATCCTGGTTAAACTGGCCTCCTTGACGCCAGTGTGGCAGAAGGACCGTCCGGCCCTGACGGAGGTACTGGCCCGTGCACCTGGGACATGGGGCCCGGAATTTAAATGCCCAGTCCCGGCACCACCCTATGCCATTACCTCTGGGCCAGATGCAGCCCTAGGCCGGAGGGATGCTAAAGGAGAGGAAACTCTCATCCTCTATTTGAGCCGGAAGCTGCTCCCCAGGGGAGTAGCCTCTGTCACCCAGCAGAAGAAAGGTAGCACCCATGGCAACGCTGATGGGTTGTCGCGTCAAGCCGAGCTGCAGGAGACGGGTGCGTCCGGAGGGGAATTGTGCTTCCCCTCCTACGCACCCACAAGAGGGGGAGGTGTAATGATATCTTGCGTTGGCACTCTGGTTTGTCAAGCCGCCATTTCGTTCAGGCGCTGTCACAGGCATCCATCTTGAGTTACAAGCTTAGTTGACAGTGTTAAAGCCAAATGGGTCATTCTTACCAGCTTCATCCTCCAGCCTTTTGGCAGTTTAATGACCCCCTGGGTCACTATATGCCAGGTCCCTGCTAAGCTGACATTTTTCACACCTTTAACATACACAAGCTTTGACCAAGCAGACATTCAGGCTCCTCATGCTTTAAGAGTTAATTTGTAATCTGAACTCAGCATATGGCTACTAGGTCATTTCGGAAAATGACACAGTTGACCATGAAACTTCATATCTTTTTAACCAAACATAACATATTAACAAAAAGTAGATATTTGGGTGCCCCATAAAATACCAATCGAATTAAGTCCAAGCACGGACACCGTCATGCCGAGGAAAGGCAAGCTAGCGATCCAAGGGCGTACAGGGCAGAGGTTAGTCCGAAATACTCTATGTTTAGTGTCTAAAGATAGGACATTCCAAACCGGAAAATAAGATATCGGTTTCAAGCGTGTAAACCGTTTCAATTCTCAAGATATGAGTGCTTTTATTAATCTGTCAAACGGGGAGGTCCCGTAGCAGTTTAGAAGACTCAGAGCCTATTGGCTAAGTACTTCTGGTGACACCCCCTGGAGAGTCAGAGAAAAGGACAGGAACTGATAGAGAGCTCAGTTCTCATCCTAAGATCGACGGCATAACACCGCCCCAAGGAGACCCAAACATACCTGTTCAACTCTGAGACTTAAGGTAATACCAGGACTGTTTTAATGCAAGTATTTTCATTCTTTTATTCTCCTATTTCTAAATTGCTGTATATTGTGTCTCCATTTCTTTGTAACCCATTTTTCTGTAAATATTTTTATCCGCACCAATTTTTCACCTTTCTATAATTAAACCTTATTTTGAAAAGTGTTAAACTTTGTCTCTAAGCTCTTGAACGCAACTTGACCCAAACGAATCTGCCTCCTGAAGTGCGCTATTGTGTGTTATAGACAGTTATTTTAAAGTCATAATTGATATTTGTACTGTTTAGGCTAACCTATCTGAAACATTCTTGTCAGGTGACAGTGTGTGTTACAGACGGTTATTCTAAAGTCATAATTGATATTTGTGAAATCAGGAGCATCCGCTAAGCTCAAACGTAGCGGTGGTGGAAGTGAAAGGGTTAATCGTTTAATTAACCCGGTGACAATCGCTCTCAGTCTGCTGGCATCTAGATTGTGGTCCCGCAAGCTGGACAATCTGTGTGCTGGGCGCAGCTGAGAGTGGCATTGTTACGCAAGTGACGGCAGGGTGTGAGATTGCTTGGTCTTTGGACACGAGGTGGATGAGAAGGCCAGGGGTCTGATACCCGTATTCGTCACAGTGACTGCCACCAAGAAAAGGGTTTTTAAGGTTAGCCACTTAATAGATGATTCCTCCATGGGCTCAAAGGGGCTTGACATTAATGCTTTAAACACCAGAGAAAGATCCCAGGCTGGACAAGACTTAACTGCCACTGGTTTAGCTTTGGATAAAGCCCTCAAGAAATTTTATTTCAGTCTCTGACTCCTTGTAGCACCCTGCTTGTTGTATGCAACTGTGGTTACAGTGTCTGGGTGAATCTGAAGGTTAGAATTCTCCAGATCCAAGATAAAAGCATACACCACTTGCTGGGCTGCTAATTACTCTCTCTGGTTGAAAGACATCCGGGCTTCTCTTAGGGACCAGGTCCCCTGGGCTACTCTGCTGCCCAGATGTGCTCCCCAACCGAAATGAATGGCATCAGTGGTCAGTATCATTGTCTGAGTGGTCCATTCTAGGCCACTGCACAGATTTCGCTGAGTCTGCCACCACCATAGGGACCTCTTGACCTTTGAGTAAAGAGATATTTGAAATTCCAAGGTATTTCTGTTCCGTTCCAATTTGTAACGCTCCTGCGTTTCATGTATGGTGTGGATTTTCAGCTGCAGAAATATTCCACTTCAGTAGTCATGTAAGAGAGATGCTGAGATACCATTCCCAACCTCAATGACTCATCATGTGTGGAAGGTCTTAATTCAGCTAGTAAATACACACACTCAACAAGCTGGTTCCTAGAGTGACTTTATGTATGTAGTAACACAGTGATGAAGATTTAAGAGACAGGTTGAGTGGAGGTGGTAGGTGACAGACACTTGAAGGTAAGACAGTAGCAGATGGATGCAGGTAGGTTTAGCAATCATGTATGGTAGAAGATGACAGAGTAGCAGGTGGACATACAAGAGAGATCAACCCAGTGCAGGAATAAGTAGCAGTAGTCTTAAGAGCTAGCAATCTAGATATGCAGATGTGATAAATAGTCTTTACTATGCAGAGCTAGATAGTGTAAGCTTAGTATAAGTTTATAGAGGGTTCCCCTGCGGGGTACTTAGCACTAATAGCAATACAGCCGAAGGTTGGTTCAGGAGGAGCGGATGATCCGGAAGCGGGATGCAGGGATCAGCGCAGCGAGGTTCCGTCAGCGAGGTATGCTTGCAAGCACGAAAGCTTCAAGCCAAGTTAGCATCCAGGTAAGGGTGTTTGAACGAACACATGTGAGTGAGAACCGGCGATTTAAATAGCCATCTAGTCCGGCGCTGAGTGATGACAGCTTCAGTCTTAAAGGTGTATGCGCACCTTTCCAAAAGAGAATGGTGGGGCGCATACACCTGTGAAAAGAGTAATTTAGGGTACCAAAGGTACCGGAACATTACAATACCCCCCCCTTAAGGCCGGCTCCTGAAGGCCTCTGGAGCTGGTTTGTCTGGGTATCTCGCATGAAAATTGCGGATTAATCTAGGGGCATGTATTTCAGAGGTGTTTAGCCAGGTGTCGTCTTGGGGCCCATAGTTCTTCCATCTAACCAAGTACTGAAGTCTTCTTCTGTAGATACGAGAATCCAGAATCTCTTTTATCTCGTATTCTTCTCCACCTTCAACTTGTACAGGAGGCGGAGGTGGAATATTAGGCCTTATTCCTTGGTCCGGAACATGGGGCTTCAGTAGCGACACATGGAAAATGGGATGGATTTTTAGGTCTATTGGCAATGTAAGCTGTACTGCAGCTTTTCCAATAAGTTTTTTGATTGGGAAAGGTCCCAAGAACAGAGGTCCAAGCTTTTTGCTAGGGATCTTCAGTCTTAAATTTTTTGTTGAGAGCCAAACGAGGTCCCCGATAGTGTACTGTGGAGAAGGTCTTCTGCGAAGATCATAGTACTTCTTTTGTTGACTGTGAGCGTGTGCAATGGTAGTATTTAATAAACCCAGAGAATCCTTTATTTGGGTAAGATAGTCTGAGGCTACTGGGTTGTTTGAAGGAAGGATGCGTGGTGGAAGAATAGAGGGATGAAACCCATAGTTCAAGTAGAACGGACTCTGCTTGGTTGTACTGTGGGTTGCGTTGTTGTAGGCAAATTCTGCCAGAGGGAGAAGATCCACCCAATCATCCTGTTGGTAAGAAGTGTAACAACGTAAATATTGCTCGATGCATTGGTTGACTCTTTCAGTCTGTCCGTTGGTCTGCGGATGGTAAGGAGAAGTGAGCTTCCGCTCGATCCGTAGTATGTGACATAGTTCTTGCCAGAACTTAGAAATAAATTGGGATCCACGGTCAGACAGAAGAGTTTTTGGGATACCATGTAATCTAAAGACATGTTTCATCAGGAGTTCTGCCGTTTGTTTGGACGAAGGTAGTCTGCGAATGAAATGTGCCATCTTTGTCAGATGGTCCACTGACACCAAGATGGTATTAAATCCTTTGGAAAGAGGCAATTCTACGATGAAGTCCAAGGACAAAACTTCCCATGGAGTTTGGGGTATTGGTAGACTGCATAGTAGACCAGATGGTCTCGTAGTGTCAATTTTGGACCTGGCACAGACATTGCATGAAGAGACAAATTTTTGTATAGATGTTTTCATGTCAGGCCACCAGAATTGCCGGGAAATCAAATTAAGAGTCTTTGTCATACCCATATGTCCTGCCATAGGCACATCATGAGATAATTCCAAGATCTTGGTGCGTAGGGTAGGTGGTATGTAAAGTTTGTCGTTGTAGTAGAGGAAGCCTTCTGCATCAGTATTTAGTTGTGGTGGGGGTGAATCCAAACTTATACCATGCAAAACCTCTTCCTTCAAGGAATGGACAACTCCAATAATGCGTTTGTGAGGTATTATAGGAACGGAAGGGATTTCAAAGTAGTTTTCTTCAGTTAGTCGTGATAGTGGATCCGCCTTTTTGTTCTTATCTGCAGGTGTGTAAGTCACTAGGAAGTTAAACCTTAGAAAGAATAGTGACCATCGTACCTGTCGGTGCGAGAGAGTTTTGCTAGTCTGAAGATATTGGAGGTTTTTATGGTCCGTGTATATAATTATTGGTAATTGGGTGCCTTCGAGTAAATGTCGCCAATTCTCCAGAGCCAATTTTATAGCAAGCAGTTCCTTTTCACCCACGGGGTAATTTATCTCGGGACTGCTTAGGGATTTAGAAAAAAAGGCGACTGAATGAAGTGGTGAAGTGTGGGTTGGTCGTTGGGAGAGTATTGCTCCTACTGCCATGTTTGACGCATCTACCTCCAGAATGTATTGGAGGGATGGGTCTGGATGGCGTAATATGGGAGCGGAAGTAAACCTTGTCTTTAACAAGTGAAAAGCTTTATTGGCTTCTTCTGACCATTTGAATGGTTTTTGTATGCTAGTGAGCTGTGTGAGGGGTCTCACAATAGCAGAAAAGTTTTTAATGAACTTCCTGTAGAAATTTGAAAATCCCAGGAATCGCTGTAGCGCCTTGCGTGTGGTTGGTGTAGGCCAATCCTGAATGCAGGATATTTTACTCATGTCCATCTCGATTCCTGTTTTGGATATGATGTAGCCTAGAAAGAGTACCTCGTCTTTATGAAACAAGCATTTCTTCAGTTTCACATAAAGGTTATGTGCAAGCAATCTCGATAGTACAAGTCTTACATGTCTTATGTGTTCAGACAGGGATCGTGAATATATAAGTATATCGTCCAGATATACCACAACACAGACATCTAGTAAGTCTTTAAAAATATCGTTTATAAATCGTTGGAAAACTGCAGGGGCGTTGCATAGCCCGAATGGCATCACAAGATATTCAAACAATCCGTATCTGGTTCTGAATGCAGTCTTCCACTCGTGTCCATCACGGATTCGAATGAGATTGTATGCTCCTTTCAGGTCCAATTTTGAAAAATAGATAGCTCCACGCACCTGCTCAATGAGCTCAGGGATAAGCGGTAGAGGATAGCGATCTTTTATTGTGATAGCATTCAATTTCCTGTAGTCGATGATAGGTCTGAGACTTGAGTCCTTATTGCGAACAAAAAAGAGTCCTGCTGCTGTGGAAGAAGTGGAAGGTCTAATAAAACCTTTTTCCAAATTCTCATCCAAATAGGTTTTGAGATGGGAAAGTTCATCCTGTGAAAGAGGATAAACATGACCGAACGGCAATTTGCTATTTGGGAGTAGATCAATGCTACAATCATAGTCTCGATGAGGAGGTAATGCTTGAGCATTTTTCTCAAGAAAAACCTCAGAAAGATCCTGATAACATAGTGGTGCAATCTCATCTGTCACCATAGACAGAATCTTCCCGGAAGACGGGAGGTTACACGTATCCTCGCAATAGCAAGAGAGGAAGGCCAAGGACCGTTCCTTCCAATCTATGGTTGGTTGGTGTGTGTGTAACCAGGGAAGTCCCAACACAATGGGAAAGTGGGGTGAAGGTATTAAATCGAAGGTAGTAGTCTCCCTATGAGACTCGTTAATAGTGACTAGAAGTGCTTGTGTCTGATCGGTGATCGGACCAGAGGATAACGGAACACCGGTAATAAGACTTACTGAGACAGGTTTAAGTTTAGAAATAATAGGAATTTTATTTGAAGCAGCAAAACATATATCAATATAATTTCCACAAGATCCTGTGTCAATCATGGCCTTAGTAGTAATCCTGTTCTGGTCCCACTGTAATGTCAAACAAACAAAAATGTAAGGGTTAGTGAATGAAGTTGTCAATCCCCCTAGGAGGACATGTGAACACTCACCCTTCTTTTTGTTGACTAGGGGGACAGACATTTATCTTGTGATCCGGGGATGCACAGTACAAGCAGAGATTTTCATATCATCTTTTGGCTTTTTCCATAGTTGATAGCGGTGGGCGTATGGTTCCTACCTCCATAGGAACGGGGTTAACGGCCGGAATCCGAGAGGAAACGGATAATGGCATTCCCATTTTCTCAGCCTTTCTTTCTCGTAGTCTTCTATCTATGGTAATACTGAGTTGTATTAATGCATCCAGGGTTTTTGGTAGATCCGCTCGGGCGAGCTCGTCCTTAACGGCTTCTGATAGGCCAAGCCTAAATTGGGTTTTCAGAGATGCATCATTCCATTCTGAATCAAGGGTTCATCTCTTGAATTCCGCGACAAAGTCTTCTACAGGCCTCCTTCCTTGTTTCAAGGATCTTAATTGAAGATCGGCAGTACTCTGCCTATTGGGGTCATCATATAGGCTAGTGAGTTCTGCTAGGAACAAGGCATAGGAGTTGAGAAGCTGGTCGTTTTTCTCAAAAAGAGAGTCTGCCCAGGCTCGAGGATCGCCTGTTAGGTAAGAAATAATAGTACAAACCTTAATGTGATCAGTAAGGTAGGTACGAGGTTTTAGCAAAAAAGTAACTCACATGCGTTTTTAAATTCGCAAAATTTTTTGCGATCGCCTGTAAATACCAAAGGGGGATTTATCTTGGGTTCAGGGGACTGAGCAGAGGTAAGTTGTGTCAGTCTAATTACCTGCTGCGACAGAGCCTGATTGTCTTCTTTTAATTCAGCAAGTGCGTGTATTAACGCAGTTACTTGCTGTTTTAATTGTGTCACCTGAGTGGTTATTTCTGCTGAATCCATTTGTGGGTTCGTTCAATCTGTAACGCTCCTGCGTTTCATGTATGGTGTGGATTTTCAGCTGCAGAAATATTCCACTTCAGTAGTCATGTAAGAGAGATGCTGAGATACCATTCCCAACCTCAATGACTCATCATGTGTGGAAGGTCTTAATTCAGCTAGTAAATATACACACTCAACAAGCTGGTTCCTAGAGTGACTTTATGTATGTAGTAACACAGTGATGAAGATTTGAGAGACAGGTTGAGTGGAGGTGGTAGGTGACAGACACTTGAAGGTAAGACAGTAGCAGATGGATGCAGGTAGGTTTAGCAATCATGTATGGTAGCAGATGACAGAGTAGCAGGTGGACATACAAGAGAGATCAACCCAGTGCAGGAATAAGTAGCAGTAGTCTTAAGAGCTAGCAATCTAGATATGCAGATGTGATAAATAGTCTTTACTATGCAGAGCTAGATAGTGTAAGCTTAGTATAAGTTTATAGAGGGTTCCCCTGCGGGGTACTTAGCACTAATAGCAATACAGCCGAAGGTTGGTTCAGGAGGAGCGGATGATCCAGAAGCGGGATGCAGGGATCAGCGCAGCGAGGTTCCGTCAGCGAGGTATGCTTGCAAGCACGAAAGCTTCAAGCCAAGTTAGCATCCAGGTAAGGGTGTTTGAACGAACACATGTGAGTGAGAACCGGCGATTTAAATAGCCATCTAGTCCGGCGCTAAGTGATGACAGCTTCAGTCTTAAAGGTGTATGCGCACCTTTCCAAAAGAGAATGGTGGGGCGCATACACTTGTGAAAAGAGTAATTTACATTACACAATTCCTTATCAGAAATGCCTGCAATGGACATTGGTGGAATCTCGAATAGGGTACCGCGGGAAAACAGGATGTCACTGCCTGAGAAATTTCCCTTAGCAAAACTGATTGATTGCCTTAAAGTTTTGCCACTAATCGGTCCATCTTTAGAAATTTCTCCTTTGTAACGAAAAATCTTTCCTTTCACCGAGGTGATCCCGTACCCTAGATATGAAACTCTCTGGGATGCAATCAGGCAGGATTTATCTCAGTTGATTAGCAAACCCAAAGCCTGGAGAAAATCCTGAACTTCTTTCAGCTCCACTTCTAGCTGGTGATGGGATCTGGCTATCAAAAGCAGGTTGTCCAAGTAGGGAACGATTGTGATCCCTCTCAACTGTACGGAGCCAAGGCTTCCACTATAACCTTTGTAAAAATTTTTGGTGCCAAGGCTAGGCCAAAAATGGCAGGGCCTGACATTGAAAATGGTGTATCTCAGAGCTCATCTTGACTGTTAATCTGAGATATCTTTGAAAAGCCAAGGGGAATTGGGACATGGAGATAGGCATCTTGGAGATCCAGCGTGGCCATAAAACAATTCTGATACAGGATGTTTCTTACAGAGAAGATTAATTCCATCCTGAAGTGTTTGTATTTCAGAGATTGATTCAGGGGCCGGAGATTGAGGATCAGGTGAAATTCACTTGATGGCTTTTTTCACCATGAATTCATGTGAATAAAATCCATGTCCCTGCTCTTCCCAAGGAACTTGGGTGAGGACTCTCTGGTTCATGAAATCCCCTATTAGGAGGCAAAGTGCCTCTTCCTTTTCCAAATCTCAGGGAAGGCATGTCACTAATAACCTTGTGGGGGAAACTGATCTGAACACCAGCTTGTAGCCATTCTTAAATAAATCGGAAAGTACATGTTGAAGGAAATTGCCGCACATTGTGGGAGGAAGCTCCCCAGCCTTCCCCCCACTGGTAGACAGGAGTCATTGGGGTTTGGTGGGTTTTTGAGGAGGATTGAACAGTATCCCTCCTCTACATCTGCCCTTGTGCCCCGTCCAATGTTTTTTCAGGAGGTTATCCCTGTAGGGTTGAGCTTGCTGCCTTTGGCCACGAAAGGCCCTCCAGCTACTTTTTCTACTTTTAGATTCCGGGAAGGCCTTCTTTTTGTCCACAGTGCATTCTAAGACCTCCTCTAGGCCTGATCCAAAAAGATGATCGCCTAAAAGGGGATTCTGCAAAGATGCAGCTTGTACGCTGAGTCTCCTGTCCATGTTTTTAGCCCCAGGGTTCGCCAGGCTGAGTTCACCAAGGCAGAGGATCTGGCTGCTAATTTGACTGATTATGCTGAGGCATCTGCCAAGTAACCTACTACTTTAAAAAGCAGGGGAGATGACTTTAAAATGTATTGTTTTGTGGTCCCGGCCAAAAGGTGTGACTGAAGCTGGAAAAGCCAACATTTCAGATTTCTGACAACGCCAAGTTGTGGCCAAGGCTGACTTTAGGCTGATCGAGATAGAATCCCAAGCTCTGCGAAGTAGGACATCTCCTCTTTTGCCATCGGGTCCCTTAGAGCCTCCATATCATCAAAGGCTAAATCTGATTTTTTTAGAGATCTTTGAGAGGGGTGCGTCCAGCTTTGGTATTTTGTTCCATGGTTGGCATGCATCCTTCTCAAAGGGAAACCTTATTTTTAAGTCCCCTGAAAAGATGGGCTTTATTTCCTGGATTCTGCCATTCTAGATTAATAGAATCCAAAAGAGACCTATGGACTGGGAACACTCTTGATTTCTTTGCATGGGACCCCTCATAAATCAGGTCATGCTTTGACAGCTGTACCCTTTCTTCTTCGATCGCTAAGGTATTATGATTTGCTTTAAGCAGATTGTCCACATCATCAAGAGACAATTTGTACATTGAGCCCCTGGAGGAGTCACCCTCTCTTCTTAAAGGAGTTGTAAAGTTAGAAGGTTTTTTTATCTTAATGCATTCTTTGCATTAAGATAAAAAAAAACCCTCTGGGTGTAGCAGCCTCCCCAGCACCCCCTAATACTTACCTGAGGTCCTTCTTTGTCGTCTTTGGGGGCACTCAATAGGAAGGAAGGGCCTGGAGCAGCAACAAGGGACCTGAGAAGAGGAGGATCAAGGCTGCCCTGTGCAAAACCAACTGCAGAGAGGAGATATGTTATTAAAAAAAAAAAAAAACAAGACTTTACAAGCGCTTTGGGCTTGGGATCTGTGATCCACCTCTAAGTCCTCTCCCTCTCCCCCTTCCCCTTGGGTGCGGACTGGTATAACATGTACCGCGGCACCCTGCATCTTTTCTATCAAACCTTTAAAAGATTTAAAGGTTGAAGCTATTTCATCTTTGACTAATAAAATAATTTTGTGACAATCAGTTACTGATTCCTCCTTTACCAGACTATCCATGCAGCTACAGCATAAGGGCTTTTCCCACGTGGAGCTTAGCCTAGCCGCACATACAGCACATTTTCTCTTGGGGGCCAACACCTTTTTCCTGGTCTTTAACCTATGTTAAAACAGGAGACAAATACACCATATTTAAGGCCCAGCCCTATCCCATTACACCAACTGTGCAGGGGAAATTCCAAAAGGTGCCACTGACAGCTGAGACTATACCTTTTAGCCCATAGCTCAGTAAGAAACCCCCTCTGGGTGCTGCAAAAGGGCCTGACCCCAAGCTTACCTGAGAGCAGCTGGTGCCTGCTTTAGCAGATTCTCCTGCCTGTAATGGCGCAGGGTTGTCCCTGCTGCTTCTTAAGTGTTTCTCCGACAGCCTTGCTAAATTACACTAGTAGAACCAGCAGCCCAATTCCCACTGTCTGCGCCACTTTAAGAGGCCGGAACCATGAGCCTCTGGGGCCCGCTGATGATGTCACTTGGCCAGCCTGTTTTGCCTATGCAATTTCTGGCTTAACCAGCATGGAACGCACAGACTCTGACCCCCACCAGAAGTGACACGCTGCACTCTTTTACTCACCCAGCGCAGCATGCTAAGCCGGCCAGGACACACAAGGGAAGCTGGGAGTCAGCCATCTGCGGTCCTCTCTCTTCCCAAGGCAGAAGACAGCAGGATGCACCACCCCACTCCACCTCCCCAGGGAGGGATCATGCCAGGCAGAAACAGGTACTACTTGCTTTTTCCTAGCTCCCTAGGTTCATTCCACGTGTGACCTATCCCATCCTGGAGGAAACACTAATACTGAGGTGTGGGCCTGGAGGACCACCTTTTGTTTGAATGGGGTACATGTTTCCTGTCCCAAGGGAGGAGCCCAAGGTCACAGAGGCTGTCCTGGAAGATGATTTGAGAAAGAGATAATATCCAGTGAGTGGAAGTTGTGTGGACGAAAATGCCTTGTTGCTGTCAGAGATCAGAGGAGAAAGGGCAGACTGGTTCAAGATGATAGAAAGGCAGCAGTAACTCAAATAACCACTCGTTACAACCAAGATATGCAGAATACCATCTCTAAACGCACAACACATCGGATCTTGAAGTAGATGCGCTACAGCAGCAGAAGACCACTTCAGGTGCCACTCCTGTCAGCTAAGAGCAGGGAACTGAGGCTACAATTCGCACAGGCTCACCAAAATTGGACAATAGAAGATTGGAAAAACAATGCCTGGTCTGATGACAAGAAAACATGGATTCATCCGGCCTTGTATCAACGGTCCAGGCTGGTGGTGTAATGGTGTGGGGGAATATTTTCTTGACACACTTTGGGCCCCTTAGTACCAACTGAGCATCATTTAAATGCCACGGCGTATCTGAGTATTGTTGCTGACCATTTCCATCCCTTTATGACTACAGTGTACCCATCTTCTGTTGGCTACTTCCAGCAGGATAATGCACCATGTCACAAATCATCTCAAACTTGTTTCTTGAACATGAGAATGAGTTCAATGTACTCCAATGGCTTCCACAGTCACCAGATCTCAATCCAATAGAGCACCTTTGGGATGTGGTGGAACGGGAGATTTGCATCTTGGATGTGCAGCCGACAAATCTGCAGCAACTGCATGATGCTATGATGTCAATATATGGACCAAAACCTTGAATCTATGCCATGAAGAATTAAGGGAGTTCTGAAGGCAAAATGGAGTCCAACCCGGTACTAGCAAGGTGTAGGAAGTCCCATCCACATCTGCCCCAGAACCCAAAAGGAGATATTGAGTGTTTTTTTTATTTTTTACTTATTTATGTGGAGGTCAGTAAGGATCTGAGATGTAAGAGTAGGATTACAGGAAGATGATGGCATAACACAATCATCAAAGGTTATAAAGTATATACTCCTCCTATTACATTTGAGCTCCTGTTCACTTATCCAGCCCATAAAATTAGCCCTGCATCTCACCATATAGATGGGGAGACCCAGGACCAACTCCCTTTAACTCTTCCCCCTTTTAATTCATTCCTGATAATGGCAGGTGATAGTACTAGGAAAAGACTGCAAGCTAGAGATTTAAAAAAAAAATGCCCATACTGTGGTCAGCCTTGAATAATTCAATCATGGCACTTGCTGTGTGCAAGCATTTTGTTGGTATTTCAGATTCTTGGACAGACACATGGTAAAAAATGCCCATTACTGGACCCATTACCATTACTGCGCACTGAGAATTGTAAATGCAGAGTCCACTGAATGTGCAAAAAATCTATTCCGCTGATCTGCAGGCTGTGATAATGTATAAAGATAAAAATCCTTATTCTACCTGCCTAATCAGTGTCTGTGGCTGGGGCTATTTTATACCCTCCTTAGCAAGATTTAACTCCTTATTGGCAATTGCCCCAGCTGAAATCAATGTATTACAAATAAAGCAACTATAAACCAGGAATTACATATCTTTCTGAAAGGCTATTATAATCACCCATTCAGGTCAACCTCTAAGTCTGCCTACTAACACATCGGTACAGTGAAGTAGCAGGCAACTGTGTGGATTTAATAGCCATTAGGTGGGCAATAAGCAGAATCGCAGACTATGTGACTATGCTATGCAGTGCTCAATATATTCTAAGTGAAATTTAATTCCTCTGTACACCTCAGGTCACATGTAACACTCACTCCAACCATGACAAAATTCTTTTTCCTTCCAATTAACCTTCTGACGTTCTTTTACAGCAATTGGCGTTGTACATAATTTAAAACTTCTTTTTTTTATTATACTAAGGCAGCCTTGTAAAGAGAAGCCTTTTGATGTTATTGCTGTTGCTATCGCTGTCTGAATAGACCACTTGAAAATAAATGTCCTTAAACACTTTACCGTGGTTGTTTTTCTGTAAATCATATAGGACACAAAATCCTATTATTACTAAAGGATGCTTTGTGTATGAAGGTATAGAGAAGACCTACATTATGAAAGACAGAGCTCCTTTTCTTACTCCGTATATCATCAGTTTAAAAGAAGTAAATAGTAAAAAAAAAAAAAAAAAATGAAAATGTAAAAACTTATCAAGGATCATCACATAGGAGTCAATATTGTAAAAAAAAAAAAAAAAAAAAAAAAAAAAAAAAAAGAGGCATTACTTTATATGTACATAATGCAGCAACTAGTTTCCACCTTTCTCATTGCATTGCTTTAAGCAATTTGGTTATCATGGCTAACTGTGTTTTACATATAGCGCCTGAAATTTCTGCTACCTCGTGCACAAACATTAAACATTTCAAGTGAAAGCTTTAGAAAACCTTAATTTTCATCTTCATGCACTCCCTTGTGTGCATGCTTATCCAAGCATGTCAAAGGGAATGTAAAGATGATTTGTATACATTTTTTCCATTTAATATGGTCAGGTTAAAATAAATTGTAATTTTTTTTTATTAGATTAATATGACATATTGCATATGCATATTTTGCTTTTTTATATGCAGCCAGTAGGTGGGGCTTTTGAGGCTGATTCTCACATGCTAAAATTTACACACAAATGAATAAGACAGAAAAGTGACCCAGTGACTCTTCCCTGTTCCTACTCACAGCTTTGACTCAGATTTCAGTAGAAATGACATGTATATGTAACAGATCTAAAAAATGATGGTCCTTCAAAGATCACTGTACATTTACATGAGTTAAACAGGACAACGTGGTCCTTCACATAGCTTGTTATCATGTGTTCTGTGCAGGACTTGGGACAAAGCTCAGTAAAAGGACACAAAAACACATATCACTGAAAAATCATATTCGTTATCTCTTCACTTGCTTTGTTTTAGCATAGGACAGCAGAATGAAAGCGCTAGGCTGATGATCCACTGCCCAGTGTGTGCTAGCCCTCTCTGCCAATCCCTCTGCTGGCTTTCCATTGCTTAAGATATAAAATTCAAAACACCAACACCTTCCAAACTCTGACCTGAACTACATCACCAATCTTGTCTCCAAATATCACCTAAACCAGGGGTGCTCAACCTTTGGAAGAGCGAGGGCCACTTAAGTGGTTTGGTAACTGGTCACAGGCCACAATGAACTATGGGGTTTTACTGCCCCCAAAATCGCATATGAAAATGAGCCCTTACTGTCCTAAACCCCTATACGGCTGCTTTTACACGATGAGGTTTACCCACAGTGCAGCTGCAGCACAGGTCACCTGTGGCTTTCTTGTGGGTTAGCTGCGCTTTGCCATAACCTTCTATTAAATCCAGCAGGTGTGGTGCACTTTCTGTAAGTGCTCCAATCCCGCAGGTAATAATAGCAGCGGGCTATGGCTCAGTTTAGGTAACACTGCGGTGCACCAGCAGATCAGTTTGAAAGTAGACTAGTAACCACTTCATAAAAGATATGCCCATTGCTAACTATATACTGTCATTTTCATAAATGATGATGTTTAATTTAATGATCCTTCACTTTCTGAACTCCAGGAATCACCCTTTCTGCAAGCATCGGCAACTGTAGAAATGTTGTGCTGTCCAAGGCGGAGTGCATTTGGTGTCACTCTGCCCGGGACAGGAGCTGGCACTATAGAGGAAGCATCCTCCACAGCTGCATGCTTCCTTTACCACTGGCTCCATCCACAACACTGATGCTCTGAGGTGGCAGGTCGGTAATCCGAGATCTAGGCTTGCTGACCCGCCATCCCAGAGCAGGAAGTCTAGGGCCACATTAGAGGGCTCCGCGGGCCACCGGTTGGGCACCCCTGACCTAAACTATCCTCTTCGCTCCTCTCAATAAATCCTTCTGCCTAGCTCCCTTGTCTCTTCCTCTCATCCAGGATTTTTTCAGAGCCTCTTCTATCCTCACCAACTCCCTACCCAATCTGTCCAGCTAACTCCTACTCCATCCACCTTGAGGCAAACCCTAAAAACCTCATCTCTTCAGGGAACTAAACCTAAAACTGACCCCTTACTTTCTCCATCAGCTCATCCCTGACAGTTATTACCTTTTGTACCACTTACCCCTCGCTATTTGATTGTAATATGCAGCCCATACATGGTGCAAATTTATTTTCTGCAGCCACGGGTTGCAGGAAAGAAATTTGCACGATTCCCCCATCAACACAGTGCTGGCAGGGGAATCCCTCCTGCTGAGCATATGTCTTCAGCGGGGAAGCCGCCCCGCTGGAAGAATACAGTGATTATCGCTAGCAGCTATAGCAGCTGCTAGCGATAATCGTAAGACAATCCAGCAGGCTGGTTGTACTCAAGTTGATTGATCTTTCAGCTTGGTACATTCAGCCTACCCATTAATGGTTGAAATGAACCGGCTGAGATTCGAACCCTGCATAGCCGGCCTAACCCTCTTGGAATTATACTATAACCGTATTGTTGTAACGTTCATGCGTTTTTGTTTAGTGGATGGATTTACAGCTGCAGAATTATTACACTCAGTAGCCTTGTAGAGAATCTGTTGAACAACATATCCAACTCTCAGGACTTCATCACCGTGTACAGCCTGTTATATACTATATATATATTAATAGATGTTTAATGGAGGGATAGAGTATATGAGTATATATAGATGAGAGACAGGCTATTGTATGGTGAGCACTAGAAGTAGTATTAGGAGAGTTGCAGGTGATGGTAAAGCAGATAGGTTCTGATGTCAAGTATAGTGCAGATGGTAAGAGGACACAGATGGAGTATACTTAGACAGAGTAACCTAGTGCAAGGATAGTTGAAGGTAGTCCCAAGAGCTAACAGTCTATGCAGATGATAGTGAATGGATAGATACAGATAGTCTTGGTAATTGCAGTAGATGACAGTAGGAGATTGGTTAGCAAGAATCCCCTGCGGGGTACTTATCACTTAGATAGGTTTAGGAATAACAGTGTCCATTGGAGAGGGGTGATCCCGTAGCGAGATACGGATCATCAGCGAGGTTTCCGGCTTCAGTTCAGCAAAGGAGGTATGTCAGCAGCTCCGACTTCTCAGGCGTAGGTGCAATGAACATGTGGGTTTGAACGAGCGATGAGTGAGAGCAAACCGGCGATTGAAATAGCCGCTCATAGCGGCGCTCGGCAATGATGTCATCCGGTCTTAAAGGTATATGCGTCCCTTGTTGTACAAGATGGGACGCAATTAGGAGAGGAGAAATATGGAGACAAGGGTACCAGAGGTACCGGAACATTACAATTGTCTCCCTTTATATTGGTAAGCGCTGTGAAAATTGTTGGAACTATATAAATCCTGTATAATAATAACTGTAAGTGCAGATACATTTATAACTAAGTACTGAGGTACATACAGTATTTTATAGTGGGAGGCCATAATTCTACTTTATGCCCACAACACACAAAAACTAACAAATAGGAAACTGTTTTACACATAAATCAATTTATTTATCCAAACAAAACAGAGGAAATGTCAGCCCTCAAATCCAAATCTGTTTTCTTTTTTTTTTTTTTCGCTGAAATTTGTGGATCTGGTTCCACAACTTAAAGTCGTTTTGTGTAATAATAATGTACAATATATTAAAAATATTCATAATTCAATAGTTTTTCACATTATATTTCACAAACAGTATCACAAAAGTTTCTTTTTAAGTAAGCAACAATAAATCTAGAAACACTCAAAAAAGCATAGCAATGCCCACAGGTACGAGAAAAAAGTGCACATTACCTAGTCACAATCACAGTCAGTCTATATAAAACAGGTATGTTTATGTACAAAATATCACTGATGCCTTAAACTCATTGTCAAAAATTGAATTACATTTTTACATGAAATAAGGCAAATTCAGGAATGCACAAGGGACATGATATTTAACAAAAGCTAAACAACTAAACAGATATACTGTGCAAAGAACAAAAGTACGTTCTACTGCTAAGTGAAAATTATGATTCAGTGCACAAAGAAACACTAAGAACATGTAGACCACATTGTAAAATAATTAGAGAGGTTGGAAATTTTGTACAGCTTTCACTCTGGTGGGAGGTCATGATTCACACGTTGGGTGTGGGAGGTAACCTATACTTATGCCTTTTATGAATTGTTAATTGTTGTTAGCCATGTAAGTAAGGGTGAAGCTACTGATATCTTGGGCTATATACTGATTGGAATTTATTAGGTTCAGCAGAGACCGATTCCAATCAGTATGCGGCCCACCCTGTTCATCAGAAGACAATCATTTGACTTCTGTTGAAGGAACATGTTGGAATCCTCCATCCACCTCATTTGTGTGGATGGAGGAATCTGCTTTTTTTTTTTTTTTTTATTTAGCCTCCTCTGTATAGCCCCCTTAAGGCTACAATATCAAATTGGGCCCTACATAGTTCATATTAGTGTTCTGGTGTGTTAGGCCTTGAACACATGGGCTTCCAGCAATTTAAAAAGTGTTTAAAAACTTTCCGCCGGATTCAAGCAACTTTCTAGGGGCCTTTAAAGCAACCCTCAGCTAGGGGGTGTTGCCATGTTGGGATGGGCTTGGTCACAATTAGGCAGAGATTGGTGGTTTCCTGTACAAGACAATCGCTGATCTCTGGAGGGGCACACAGAAAACAATTGCTTTTGATGTGTTCTGTTCATACTCTATTGCAAGCGACAGATGGGGAGCAGAAAACTTGCATTTTCTGCACTGCAGCTCTCTGTGACACCTATGTGAAATTTCAATAGGTTGAAGTGCCTTGCGTTGTCAACAAAAAAAAAAGTATGTCTAGCAATTTATCCTGTGCAGTGCAGTTAGTGTGAACAAGCCCTTAAACAAGACCAAAGCAGCTTGTGGAAACTTGTTAGCAGCGTGATTAAAGTGACAGCACTCCTATAATGATCTGTCTTTAAAGAATACGTTCACCTTTTGCAGCCTCGCTCATCCCCTCAAATCCCCATTGTGACAACGGGTGGCCCTCTCCCCGCACCCGCTGTCACAATGTAAAAGTCACATCATTCAGTCACAAGAATGTGTGAATCAAAAAACTACAAGTCCCCTCCTCCACTGTGGCAGACAGACCTGTAGTTTGAATGAATTGCAGGCGCACTGCTCGGCATGCTTAGAAAATGTCTGCCTGTACAGAGGTACGGACAGAGAGCTCTACGCAGTGTGTGCAGGAGCCTGACATTGCACCTGACATCTGCTGATCCAATGCTCTGCAGACTCCTAAAAAAAAAAAAAAAAAAGACATTTTTTTTACCTGCAAAAATATGTGCATTTATTATTATTTTTTTTTAACAGGTGAACTTCGCCTAGCACCCTCAAACTGGAACTAATGGGTGCTTTAAAGGTTTTAAGTAAGCTGCTTGAAGCTTGCTGTACACACTGCTCTTATAACAAATGAAACAACATAGTCAAGGTTTTTGGTGTATGGTTTTAGATCACACAGACATACACACCAATATATAACTTCAGAAATCATTTTGGCGCTATTGTACAACAATCTAAGACCAGTTTCACACAGGCTTCAGTTTGTATAAGAGCAATGTGAACAGCAAGCTTTGATAAAGCATTGGCAGAGCTTGCAGGAAGCTTTGTTGAAGCTTTCAACCACTTGCAGACCAGCTGCTGTACTTATACTGCGGCAGGTCGGTTCTGTCCCGCGAAATGACGTACCTGTATGTCGTTTCGTGGGACAGCTAGTGGGAGAGCATGCGCACGCACCAGTTGGCCACAGGGGGAGCAAATCAGCAGGTCCGGCGGCCCCAATGTCCACCCGGCACCCTCGATCGCTCCCCATGGAGTCAGAATGGCAGTCTTCCAATGTAAACACGGCAGACCCCTGTTCTGTCAGCAATGAACACAGGGATCCTGTCTTCCTCTTATTTAGGAACACAGGTCTCTGTGTTCATCCAGTGAACCCCCCACACAGTTAGAAAGCACCCCCTGGGGACACATTTAACCCTTTTATCGTGTTATGGTGTTAACCCCAGTGTCATTAGAACAGTAACAGTGCATATTTTTAGCACTGATTTCTGTAGTAATGTCACTGGTCCCCAAAAGTGTCAAAAATGTCAGTCAGGGGTCTGATCTGTCCGCCCCAATGTCGCCGTCCTGCAAAAAATCGCAGATTGCCGCCATTACTAGTAACAAAAAAAACAATAAAAATTACCTAAATCTTTCTTGTAGTTAGTAGACACGATAAATTTTGTGCAAACCAATCAAAATACGCTCATTGCGATTTTTGTTACCAAAAATATGTAGCAGAAAACAAATTGGCCTAAAATGTTAAAAAATTTAGATTTTTAAATTTTTTTTGAGAATGTTATATAGCAGAATGTAGCTGCAATCTTGCTGTCCCACTAAAAATCGCTGATCACTGCCATTACTAGTAAAAAAAAAAAAAAAAAAATAACATAAATCTTTCCCCTAGTTTGTAGACGTAATAACGTTTGCGCAAACCAATCAATATACACTTATTGGGATTTTTTTTACCAAAAATATGTAGCAGAATACATATTGGCCTAAAATTTATGAAAAATTAGATTTTAATTTTTTTTATATTGGGAATGTTTTATAGCAGAAAGTAAAAAATATATTTGTAGCTCTTTTTTTGTTTATAGTGCAAAAAATAAAAAATCGCAGAGATGATCGAAAACCACCAAAAGAAATCTCTATTGATGGGGGAAAAGGACATCAATTTTATGTGAGTAAAGCGTGGCACAACTGTGCAATTGTCATTAAAAAAATGCAATGTTGTATCAGAAAAAATGGCCTGGTCATTAAGGGGGATGGACCGGAAGTGGTTAAAGTACCATTTGTTGTTTGTTACTATTAATAGGAGCCTGTCCTAAATACACTGAACAAAGGACCTGTATAATAAAGCTGAACTCCAGAAATTACATTTGTTATCATTCTTGCATTGAGCCAGCTTGGCTCGATTCAAGTATGCATGTACGATGTCCGGAGGACCGCTGGGGATTCTGTAAATCATTGCTAAAGTCTGTACTATGTTGTGAGAGCTGTGATCTTCTGTAATCTGTGCAAGTGGTTTCCCGTTGCTTGCTCAGCACCTCCACCATTCATAGAATTTCTTGTATTTTTTTTTCAATAAATACAA
This sequence comes from Pelophylax lessonae, assembly GCF_965119305.1. Lineage (NCBI taxonomy): Eukaryota > Metazoa > Chordata > Amphibia > Anura > Ranidae > Pelophylax > Pelophylax lessonae. Next base: position 413,810,352 of record NC_138772.1, read on the forward strand.
GGTGATCTCTGGTTGGACAAGGTGTATTGTGTGAGGGGGGGGCGGTGATGTATGAACTGAAAAAAAAAAAATCCCCATTCTACTCCCCAGTGTTGTCTCTGGCTTCCTCTTCGGTTCAGCTCCAGCAGTACTCATCGGACAAAATGACAGCCATTCTATTTTCTGTGAGCCCAGCCTGTTAATTACTCCCCAGGGCACACATTATTGTGCAGGCTATGCCTACTGTACTTCAGGACTGTCCGGGAAGCATGCCCCCCACCCTGCCATTGGAGTAGGAAGAGGAAGCTGTTGTGACTTTACTGGACTGGCTATAAGAGTGAAGGAAAAATATATGTATATGTTTTTCCTTTTAAATATAGAATACCAGGGAGGGGGAAGTGTGAGTGGATTAAGTGCCCAGAGTTCCATTTCAAGGGATAAAAGAATCCTCCAAGTGTCACATTTTTATTTTGCAAACATTTTAGGAATCGCCAGCTCTAGCTTCCAGCAGAATCAGTCTCATGTGCGACAGTCTGCAGCTACACCCCCTGGCACAAGGGTTACACGGGGGGGAAAAAGAGAGGATACCTCTCCCACCCAATGTGTCATTAATTATACTTCCATCGCATACAATGAAAAATACACACCAGAGTGCAAATTATCAGATTGTCACTGCAACCTCTTAAGTATTCAGTCATCAATATCCAACCTCAGAGAGAAGGACTTGTACACATAAGAGCAGCAATCATCTTGTGGTGATAACAGAGCAGAACCATACATTCCCTGGGTTGTGCCACCTACAGAGAGCTTGCAATGTATTGGCAGACTTTGTATCCCCACACTACCCAACCAGACACCAGTGCCAGGGGAAACCTTCTGTACTTATGTACCAATATTGAGAAAGAATACTCCAGACTACAATCTACCTTAAAATATTTTTTTAAATTATATTTGTAAACATACATGATGATTCTGATTTGTAACATTGTCACCTATGTGAAGCTCTGGTTGCTTTTGTGCTCACAAAAAAGAGCTTTTAGTGGCTTTCTGTCACATCTGAATCTGCATGAATCCTCTGGACCCTCTTTAATTTAGGATGGTGTTGGCTCCTATGATCTGTATAGAATACATGCCCTCTAAGCACAGACTCTCTAACTAGGTTACTTTATCAGACATTGCCATCTCAGAAGAACCAGTCTAACCTGTCTGCAGCTTAACCCAGAGAAGACATTTACTATGCAGCACACATCATAAAAGCCTTTTTCCGTTGCTTTTATCTAACCTGCCAACGATTCTCAGCTACAAAATCAAGAAGTTGTTGGGTCCCTTCCCTGATCTCCCCAAACCCCAACCAACCACATCCATTTTTTTCCCAAGCCTGGACTCTTCTTTAGTCTTGATCTTAGGACAATTGAGAGGTACGGTATGCGTTTATTTTTCTGGAAAGGAATCTATTCTACGGAATATAAGTTTATGAGGTACCAAAGATGTGTGGCTTTAAGGATTTTGTAGGCAAACACAGTTGTCACTCTTTTTTTGTTTATCTACTGTCCATTTGCCAGTGTCAGTGCCCGTTTCTACCTTGGCACTTAAAGCCAAAGACATTATTCATTCAGAATCACTCAAATCAAAATAACTTATGTGGAAAATGGCTTTTGGACCCGCATTGAGGTAAACGTTCCTCAATCCCATCACCCTTAGTGGATGTTTGCAAAGCGTTGACAACGCCTTCTGTGCGTTCTTAGCAATCAGTACTACTGGGCTGTAAGAAAGGGCAATCGAAAATATTTTCTCACAGGGAATGTGGAAAGATCACTGTCATATAAATTAAAATATCTGCATGAAAAATGACCATATAAAAATCACATTGTTTAAAAAATATGCAATCCTTCATTGAAATTTTCTAGTGTGAGCCTAGGTTGGCATTTTACATCCTGCCATCTCATCGTGTAGCTTCAAAACCAGAGTCAGTAGAACATTCCACTAATATTGCACTTGGAAATAATTGAACATCTTAGTGTCTTCCATTTGCTCCACTGTTTTGCATGACTTAATGAGCTACAGCCACATATGCAATATTTAAACCGACACACTGAGAACAAAAAAGCTGGACACATCAAAGACCTTTTGGAATGTCAGAGGTCTCGAGTTCACCGGCAGCACCTGAACATCACTTCATGGACTGAAAACAGTGTGGCATTATGGTAATTAACTCCTCTACTCATCAATGCGGTAACCAAACGGCTCCACTCTGGCATATACACTGTCAACATGACATCAGTGGAATTTCGAGACTAATCCAGGCCAGAAAAGAGATTGCGTGACTCAGTTCTGCTGTAAGATGAGGTTCTCTAGTTCATCGGCTGAACGTAACAAAAACGCCGCAGATTCCCGGTAGCCGGCCACTAGCTGCCTGACGGCAGTAACTTCTGTAGGATTTAGCTGAGGTCTGGAGCTTGTGTTACTGGTTGAGGTGGAGGTAGTTGCTAACTGCCTCTTCATGCTCAGATCTGTCGGCCCTGTAAAAAACCAAATCAGAATTTAATACATGACAATATAGCTCCTGCGTCTCGTTCATAGCTCTTTTATGCAGCCAAGCACAGTCATCTGTATACATTAGTCACGTGTCATTGAAATCACTGACAATGAGACACTAATGGTTTTCAGGAGCAGATAATGCAGAAAAATTATGGACAGGTCATTCATTTGCTAGAAGCTAAAAGAAATTTGAAGCATATACTGTACAGAACGTGGCATCCTACTAGAAGAGAACAGTCATTGCATAATTGATATTTATTTATTTTTTAATGTATAGATCACACTGATATTATATTCATAAAGAACTGGCTACTTTCTTAAACTAAGGTAATCTGCCTACAGAATACCAATTTATACAAACCAGCATTATGTGCTTGACATAAGGTGTAGGAGGAAGCAGTGTTACACATACACAGTGTACCTACCATTTACACACCTCGATGAGCAATGTTGTGATGCTTTATGGCGAATGTAGCAGTTTGTTATATGAACTATAACCTAACACGTAGGAGTGTCGGAGTGTCTACTATTCATTGTATTGAGAACAACTTCAATATGAGATCACTCATATGCAGCTTGGATTCATTTGCATCCCACTATGAGGGAAATCTGTGTGCAGCCATTGCTAACATTTTGAAAATGTTGCCTGTCTGTAATGCTGATTTTCTAGCTTTTTGTGACTTCGTAACCACAAAAAAAAATGCAGATCAGATTTTTGTTGCCATAGACATAATTTGGAAATCTATTACATGGGAGCAATGGGAACGGGAACATGCAAAATTTAAACATTTTTGGTAAAGTGAAGAAGGGTTAGGATAATTGTATTACTACCTGTGCTTTTTGTGGTCACAGGGACAAGAAAAGAGAGCAAATATCCCCAAAGGGGCTAGTGAAAGAGGAAAAAGGAATGAAAAAGGAGTAATAAAACCTGATTAAAATTCTGCCTCAATCTGCTAAAAAAAAAAAAAAAAAAAATGGCTGGAGTTTAATACTAAGATAACCGTGTTTACATTTTAAAATAGTAGAAAAATCAATATAATATAAATAGCATGTGCTCTACACTGTAATGCAGTAACCTTAGCTCATGATGCCTAATATACACACGGTATTTGAACAATCCTCCCCTTTAATTTGGATGGCACCCCTCCCTGCATATATAGGGTATGTTGGGTTCTAACTGATTATACACGCATTGTCAGTAGATAGTCAACAGTCAATAGCAAAGTGTTTGCACCACATTCAATGGTACTAGAATACCTGACCACAAACCCCCTATAGATGCTTTGACCACTAATTTAATTGAGGCCTCCTTGTCCTCCTGAGAAACTGGGTGAGCAACTGGCTGCCACCCTCTAAATGGCCATCAGTTTATTTGCAGGGTTAGCTGCTTGAAAGGTTAACTGACCACCTCCTTAACAGAATGCTTGTTTTCTTATGACTTTCTCTCCGTGTAGCCATGTCACTTTATAGTTTTTATTGTCCAGTTGTTGTGGCCTTTTCATAATCACTTGCTTTATGACTGTAAACCTCTGCCATCTTTATAGGTGAAATGTTGCAGCCTCATGTCTTTTACTTGCATTATCTCTCAATCAATAAAATTGAAAAAAAAACTTTGCTTGGTTTTTATCACTATCCTTAGAGACACATATAGAGTTAATGTATCAATGGCACTAAAACAGATTCACAGATGGAAAGGATTTAAAGAGCATTTTGGATAACGCACGTAGAAGCACTAGGCTGACAGTTGTACAGTTGCATAATATATCAGTTTGCCCTCCCTGGCTCCTCCAGGTTGGCTGCTAAGTTGACCTCGGTGTTCCCTATTCCTGCACTCTTGGAACCCTGCCTTAAAAGAATAAAACATTTTTGCAGGGTGCTGGTCTATTGTGATCTCACAATATAGAACAAATTGAGTGGTACCATTAACAAAGGTTTTACTTTGTAAATGTGTTAAAAAGTAATTACAAATGATTCATTTTCAGAAGAGGCATGAACAGGATGATGTGATTTTAACATAAGTCAACCTGCAATGCATAGGGAAAGGCTCATTATTCAATCGTCACCTGTCACTTCATTACATCAATATACTCTACAGCCCCAGATAAAAGGGTGAACTCTGTGAGACACTGATGTCTGTTGAATTCACATATAGACTAAATTATGAGTCGCATCATGATAAGATATCAGATCTGCACTCTTCATTCTTATTATAAATCACCAACACTACTTGGGAATAGACTTTTCATGTTTAAGGCAAAGATCACACATGGTATAACTAACTGGCTAAAATTTTAGTAAAATGTGTCTGTCAACAGCAGACTGCTAAATATATATACATATATATACATTTTTAATGTTCGCAATTCACCAAGGCTAATTTTGGGATGAGCTGGCCTAAATGACGTTATTGACTGCATTTTGTGAAATAGGATCTCCTCCCATGGTTTGCCATGACCAGAGATAAACATCTGGAAAGAGAGGCTACCTGGATCAACACAAAAATCTAAAGCCTACAAGTACATCCTTGTGAAAAAATTACAAATGGAGTGTCTACTAGTCTCATACCTGGTTTAGTTGGTGCAATTTATGCAAAAAGCCATAAAAAAAGCATTCATTGATGTATAGGAAAACAAACAAAAACATGGACAATAGAAGCTACAAAAATTGTACAACATGGGGAAAAGTGGAACTGTTGCCCAGTTAAATGTTTTGTATTTATAATGGGTTTATTCCTTAAAGAGACTCATAGAATCATAGAGGCTGCCTTTAGAGAAGGTTTGTTCCCTGGCCTGTCATGTTGATACTTTGGCTTCAGTCATGTCTGAGTCCCTGAGAAATATACATATCTTACATTTTGAGAATCTTATGTCCATGGCATAGCAGTGTGAATATTTTCTTGGGATCTGAAATATAGCCCACAAATAGAAAACTATGCTTCTGCTGCTTGCATTTTAAGATTCTGATGTTTGGCCACAGAGAAGCATGTAAAACAGAGGGTGCTTCTCTAATACCTACATTGTTGTGCCCGCTATAGTATTCCTCCTTTGGAGGTGCATGGAGTCTATGCATTTTCAATGCAGTCACTGATGAGTGACACAGAGCGTTAGCTATGTAGCTGCGAAGGTCAAATCATTTACAATGAGTTGATTTCCCACAAAAATCAATAGCTGCTAGTGTTTTCCACTACAGGGACATTACCACACATTTGTATTCCTAACACAGTAAATGTGTTGTTTAATGCTTAGTTTGATTTAATGTAACAAGAATGATTAATTGGAAATGACAACTTTCGTAGTTCCCTTTCAACCCTTTAGAACACTGGATGTTTGCAGCGGCCCTGCTGCAGCCCTTAAAGGGAACCTGTACTGAAAAATGTGTAGATAGCCTTGCTGATCTAAAAATTTTATTTGTTTCTGACTTCAATCCTTTCTGAGACTCTAACCTATAATAAAAACGCACCAAGTCAAGTTAGAATTCCTAATAAACATGCTTATTCTGGGTCAGGAATTGAAAAAGAATTAAAGTGATTGTAAAGCTTTGATTTTTTAAAACAAAAGAACAAATCCATCTTACCAGCTTTGTGCAATGGTTTTGCACAGAGTAGTCATGATTTTCCACTTTTGGGTTCCCACACCGGTGATTCTGGCTCCTCCTCTTCAGTGAGAACCCCAATAAATCAATTTTTATGGGAGTTTTCATGCAGGTTTACCTCTGAGTCACCCTGTCTGCATCTTTTGACAAGGACAGCACGGCTCAGCCCTGCCTCCTGCACCCTCATCACAGAATTTGAGCAGTGGGGGCTGCTATCAAACTGCCCTGTGAAGAAGGAGAGAGCCACTGTTCTCGGGCATAGTACTGGATTGAGAATGGGCTCAGGTAATCATAAGGGGGTTGGGGATTCTATAATACAGAAGGGTTTTTTTTTTATCCCAATGGATATAATGCATTAATGTAAAAAAAAAAAAAAAAAAAAAAAAACCTTTTAAGCTTTAAAAACACTTAAAAGCCAATGGATTAGTTTGATAGCCAATAAACCAGTATTTTCATCTGTTTGATTTGTTTTTTGTTTTAAAATTAACAAGAATATATGTATAGTGACATCAATTACTTTCTTATAGTGCAAAATATAAGTGCAGCACAATAACTTACAGATTATACACTCATAACAAACATAACTAAACAAACTATATTAGAATTGTGATAGATACAATATAGAAGTCCCAAATATAACTCCACCACAATGTACACATCAGTGACAATTCATATAATGTTCTCCTGGTGTATTTAGTGCTCACCACCTACGGATAAAATGCCTGCTCACCTCTAATATCTGACCCCACTACAGAGTCATGGTAGCCTTAGTGTACTCCCAGTCTAGATGATACTGCAACGCTCCTCTTGCTCTCATCTCAGAGTGACACTACTTCACTTCTTTCCTTATTCATGATCATCAATGACGTATGACATATAATAAAATTGAAAGACCATATTGTTCTCTGCTTCCAATCATTTATTAAAGCCAAAAATGTGATTAAAAACACTCACAGGGATATATGAAAATTGTGCCTAGAATCAGCTCACCACGCTGATACAAATGGCTTTTGTGTGAAGTCACGGGCTTCGACTTCTCCCACCCATTTGCGTCACGCCCTCCTATTAGGCTTCTTTAGTAGGTAAGCCCAATAGGAGGGTAGTGTATGGGTGGGAGGAGCCGAAGCCCATGAAGTCATACATCAGCCAATTGTATTAGTGTGGTGAGCTGATTCTATGCACATTTTTATATATATTCCTGTGAGTGTTTTTAATCCCATTTTTGGCTTTAAAAATGTTTGGAAGCAGAGAACACAATCGTCTTTCAATTTTAATCCATATCATATGTGATGAACGCGAATAAGGAAAGAAGTGAAGTAGTGTCACTCTAAGACGAGAGCAGGAGGAGCGTTGCAGTATCATCTAAAGTGGGAGTACACTAGGGCTATCATGACTCTGTAGTGGGGTCAGATATTGGAGGTGAGCAGGCACTTTATCCGGAGGTGATGGGCACCTCCTGCAATTGCTGAACCCACATGCTAACCTAAACACCAGGGCAGTTATACATGCATGCTCATAGACATCCCACTCCCATCTTACCTTTCTCGCCCTCCTTCTTCTCCTACCCTCAGGGAACATTTCTCCAAATCCTGTTCCTCCATTTTCTAACTGCAAACCACATATCTAGCACCCCTCATCCTCTGGCAACAGCCGCAATTCACTCAGTTTAATTTCTGTCCCCCTGCTTCCTAAAACCAGCCCCCCAATCTTATGCTCCCTTTGGAATGCCCGCTCCATCTGTAACAAGCTCATATCTGTGTATGACCTTTTTATCTCTCATAGCTTTAACATACTCGCCATAACTGAAACCTGGCTTTTAAATTTTGACTTTGCTTCTCCTGTTGCCCTCTCCTATGGCGGCCTCCACTGGACTCACTTCCCAGACCCAATGGACAGAAAGGAGGTGGAGTTGGATTCCTTCTATCCCCACAAAGCACCTACCAAGTCCTTCCTATACCTCCCTCTCTTCATTCGAGATGCACTGTATTCATCTGTTTTCTCCCATTTTTCTGAGGATTGCAGCAATTTATCGGCCTCTGGACCAGTATCGTGCTTTTTTGATGACTTTGCTGCCTGACTATCCTACTTTCTATCCTCTGAAATACCCACTATCATTCTTGGTGACTTCAAAATCCCTGTCAATGTTAACAGCCCAATTACAACTCAACTTCTCATTTTTTGATCTAACCCAATGGATATACATTTCCTCTCACTTCAATGGTAATATACCGGAAGAACGTTATATGAACTGTCACTGATTTTTACACAGTGGTGGAGTTCTATATAGTTCTATATATGGGACTTTTATATTGTATCTATCACAATTCTAATATAGTTTGTTTAGTTTTGTTTGTGTGTGTATAATCTGTAAGTTATTGCACTGCACTTATATTTTGAACTACCGGTATATATTTACGAGGTGATTTTGTGGGCACACTCATCAAAGTGAAAGCAGCAATCTGAACCTTGGGTATTAGGCATATGATAGGCATTATGTTTAGCATTATTTCTACGTATATAGTAGTTGGTGATTGCACTGATATTTTATTACACAATAAACAGCTTTCTTGTTGGACTTATCTATATTAATTAGTAAAAGCTTGTGTTTGCAGTCTGACCAGCCATATAATTAAGAACATAACTGATGAAAAGTCTAGTTTACATAACTGTACAAATATCATTCATATTTCCCGATCAATATAGCTAATGGGAACTAAAATGTAACTGTTTTAGCATTATACCTGAAGTGAACCCAATGTTCTGGAACTTAATCACAATACTGTTACATAGCTGCTGGCACTATGGGGCTGTGCTGAGTTTAGAGAATTCTAAACAGTATGTTTATGTCCCATAGACTTGGGTGGAACATACTCGTACTGCAGGGGCACTATCCCATTCAGGTCCATTGAATGTTGCACAGACAAGGGAAGCCCAGCACTAAATATCTACTGACCAGAAGGTACACAATGCAGGAGATTTCTGGCATTGGGTGAGGTAAGTAATCAAGTTTGGATGGTAGGGTGGCTCAGCCTAATTATGGAGCTAGAGGAGGGCTCTTTTTGTTTTTTTTTACATGAGCACTAGATTTGTTTTTTAAGGCCTCTAAAGTAATTTGCATGTAAAATGTTCATTTTTGTTGTTTTTAAAATGTATATAAAAAAATCATATGTTTCAAAGGAGAAAAACAATTAGAACATTAAATTCTTGTATAAGCGGTCTAATTATTAAAACACAATCCCAGTACAGTAACATTATACATATTTATCTACTTTTTTAAAATTGTGAACATTAGAGCATAAATAACACAAGGCTATAAGGTAAAGTCAAATGCAACTCACCACTGTTCGAAGTATCTGAGAGATTTAGTAGGCCACCCCCTAGCCCCCGGTAACTATGGTAACTGTAAGTCCCATTCCCATTGATGTATAACACCTCTTGCGTGCTGGATACAGCGGACGTGGAATAAGTGACCTGTGCATTCTCTTGTTTTAATGGTTTGTCAGGTACTGCTGGTTCATCCTGCAAAGACAATTTGTAAAACATATGTGTCACTGGAAAATTTGTTAATTTTTACCAGATAAAAACATACAAATAATTTCATATGTATAATTAAATGACCTCCAATTTTAAAAAAATGCCCTCGGCAAGGGCTCCTAGTTTGTTTAAGTATCTCCCAAATCGGAAGAGGGCAGCAAGGCCTACACATTACCGCAGTATTTAAGGAAGAACTACTTTTGGAATGACATTGGAACAATTCCACTTTCTATGACTGAATTTGTAATGCAGGGCTGGTGGTGCCCATTATCCTTCAGTGCAAATGGTTATTCAATGTCGTTTTTGTTTATAATGTTTAGAGCTGCTCATTTGTCAGGCCATATTAATAACACTGGCAACAAGTCTAATTTTTACATTTTTACCAGCCAGGCAGCTAAAATACTAATCAGACGATAGCACAGCTAGTACATTGCATCATATGCCCAGTCACACCAATAATCCTGCAAGTCCTCACAAGGGTTTGGTTCTACTTTCATGTTAGACACCACTGTTGGCCAGATGAGCAAGATGACCCTTCATTGCTAATAAAGTATTGCAGAATTTAAGTTGCCAGCGAAGGAGCAACATCTCCCTCTTTCAGCTGATGAAAGAGCAACACATGGAAGTAGGTGAGCATTTCATTTCTCTATTTCCCTGTTCTTATCAGCAACAGGATCACCAGTGTTAAAGGCTACGTTCACATTTTTGGGCAGAATTTCATGCAATAAATCAAAGACTTTTCTTATGTCTTTTCTGTCCAAGCCATCCCAGTGTACTTCTCTCTCACTTCCCTAATCCATGGCAGCTTTGGATCTGCACCTCTCTGTCTAAGATGTAGAAAAATTATTTCTAAGCCCATCACTTCCTGTGGCAACATGTGACCTTCCAGGAACCTTCATATCCCATCATGCATTGCCTTATTGCATCACAGAATAGGGTGTGTGCAATTCTGTAGACCATACCTTCCTGATAAATATACCACCTCTTTTCTATTGCCACCCACGTTCCTACTTTTTCATTTAAAGTGGGAATACACTGTATAATCTACAGTGCTTAGCATAAATGAGTACACCCCAACAAATTTGTCAGAAAACCTTTACTTTCCTTTCATAAATAAACATTTTCTATAGGACACCATACTACAAAATACAGAGGGCCACTGATTGCAACCAAGATGTGTTTATTTGCACACACAAAACATATTTTTTCTAACAAACTAATTCAAGACCATGTTGCAAAAATCAATATACCCCAATGAAAGTTCTAGGAGCAAAGCTAAATTTTAGACAACAAACTCCTAATTAACAATAATTCAACTCCAGGTGAATGTAATTATTCATTAAACAGGTGCCCAGCAGACAGTTGATTATAAGAGGGCGTTACTTAAAAAAGAAAACCCCATTGCTGTCAGCAATGCCACCACATGGAAGAGAAATGTCACAAGGCTTGAGAAAGGAAATCCTTTCTTTTTCCAAGGATACAAGAAGATCAGCAAAGCTTTACTTATCAGTCAAAATACTGTAGCAAAAGTGATACAAAAATGTAACAAAGATGGAGGTGCAACCATCTCATAGAGACGTCCAAGCCATCCACAGAAGTTAACATCTCGACAGGAGCGTCTTCTGATAAGAAGGGTTGAAGAAAATCGTCATGTAAGTACACTGCAGTTAGCTAAAAAAGTGGGGTAATTGTTTACTATGACACAATACAAGGGACACTGTAGAGGAATGGCATGCATGGGTGTCCTCCATGAAGAAAGCCTCTCCTAAAACCAATGCATAAATAAGCCCGCCAAGAATTTGCCAGGGCCCATGCTGAAAAAGAAGAAGACTACTGGGACTCTGTACTCTAGAGTGATGAGGCCAAGATAAATGTTTTTGGAACTGATGGCTTCAAAACTGTATGGCGTCGCAAAGGTAAGGAGTACAAACAAAAATGCATGGTGCATACAGTGAAACATGGTGGTGGCAGTGCCCTTCTGTGGAGCTGCATGAGTCCTGCTGGTGTCGGGGAGCTGCATTTCATTGACGGTATCATGAATTCACAAATGTACTGCTCTATACTAAAAGAAAAGATGCTACCATCACTCTGTGCTCTCGGTCGTCGTGCACTTTTCCAACATGACAATCATCAAAAAACACACATCTAAGGCCACTGTTGCATTTCTGATAAAGAACAGGGTGATTCAGTGGCCAAGTATGTTTCCTGATCTGTACCCAATCGGGGAACACTTATGAAGAATTCTGAAAAGACGAGCATCGCTCTCCATCCAGAATCCAGACTCTAAAAGAAGTAATTCTTGAAGAATGTAAAAAGATAGATGTTGTAATATGACGCCATTCATTCCATGCCTAGAAGACTTGGTGCTGTCCTTACTGATCATGAAGGTCATACAACATACTAGATGGAGTATTTTTTGTTGTGTTGTGTATTCACTTTTGCATCAACTAATTTGAGTAAAACTGAATATGTAATCTAAGTTATACTATTAACCTTACTATCATGTAATGAGCTAAACAAATGTTCAATAAAACTCAGTTTTGTCAAAATTTTGGAAATTGTTCTTGTGTTCATTGAGATATTGAATAAAATTATACTTTTCAAAAGGGGTGCACTCATTTATGCTCAGCGCTGTAATTGTACAATTGCCTTTAGATCTACCACCAACTATATTGTGCCTGCATGACTGATTTGATCAAGGTCTAGCTCAGGGAGGGGGAGGGTGTAAACACACTAATTTCACTTTCAGGTCCTTATTCACACAGTGTAGTGGGAGCACGTTTTTTGGTGCGGTTTTCACTCGACACGCATAGGGCAGCCCAATGATTTAAATAGGCTGCCCTATGCACGGCAGACGCAGCAATGGGGCATTTTGCAACGTTGCAGTTTGCACGTTTTATTTGTTGTGCATTTTTGCATGCGACAAAATGTGTGTTTGCTTCCGTGTTTGGGTGCTGTTAACCAATAATGGCACCGAAAGTGTAACTAGTTCATTTTAGGCGTCTAAAGGTTGCCATACACGATACAATCTGTTTGTACAAATTCTGTACAACAAACTTTCAATTTACCAAAACTATATAATAGGAGGACAAACCTATCTGTACAATCACTCTGTATCCAACCATGCAGACCCTTGCACTATATAGTTGATGGTAGAGCTAAAGGAGATTGTACAATCAGGTTGTAGAGTGTATGGTGTAAGGCTTAAGGTGACCTCTGACACTTAAGCTGTCAGGTTGTTTATATACCTGTGTGATTAAAGATTAACCACAAATGAGGGGAATATTGAGTGTTTGTGGTCTGCGAGGGCGAATTTCAGGAAAACGGGGCTTGATTGAAGAAAAGCTGAGACAATAAAACAAATTATTTCAGAGATGTCAACCTGGGAGAACAAAAACAGAAAAGGGGGTATCTGGCACACTAGCAGGAAAAAGTCCAAAGTTAGTATATCGGCAGTACATGGATGGGGGCCAAGTATGCCCAGGTGCTTGACTCAGTGAATGCCACTGGTTGAAGAGCTAGTAAGGGACTTCTCTTCTCATTTAACCAGGGAGAACAGTGTATCGGGTGATAAGGATGAGACATATGCAATACCTGGGTGTGGTTAGTTTGGTTAGGGGCGTGGCTTAACCCCTTGGCCAAGGCCCAGGCACCGAGAGGCCGCATATTTGCGTGAAATGCGGTCATTACGGCTGAGCCAAGAGCACACGCCCTGCGGGCTCCTGGCACAGTTACTGGTGCCTAACCAAAAGCTCCCGATTGTTGCTTGCAATCGGGTCTTTTCGGAACACCTGATCACAGTGACAGCCAATCACGGCGGTCACATGATCTTAAACCTCCCTCGCCTCCTGGCATCCTAAATCTCTTAAAGGGCTGGGACGCGCCGGCATGAAAAGGGGACATAGAAAGCTGTGCAAGAGAAGTGGTACTAACCAGCATCCATAAACACAGAATGAGAACAGATGCTGGGGTCAGGAGTATGTAATGTACATAGTGCAGGGGTCAGGAGCATACACAACACCCCCTATGATTCATTCCAGTCCTTTTATTCACTGCTCATCAATACTTCCTCTGAGGCACATACACACTCACTGCCACATGCTCATATTCACATACATCATACACCCATACACTCACATACTGATACATATTTTCACACCCACATAAATATACATACTTACAATACATACTGTACATACATACGGTCTCTATAGAAATCACCCATTTACCTGTACCTGTCACCCATTCACCTGATACAGCTTGTTGCAGGGAGACTGGTGCTTTGGTGATTGGTGCTCTGGGCTGCCCCTGCCTGCCCCATTCTGGCCCTGACTGTGTTATGTTTATACACAAAGAAAAAAAAGCAAAGAAATACACCCGGGGTGTAAAAAAATTGTAGTATTATGTAATATCCACATGTAAATGTTGTCAACTTTTTAGAAACAGTAACCAAAACAGAAAAATACACATTTACTCCCTTTAACACATATGAACATTGCAAAATAGAAGACATTTCCCGTAACTACAGTATACACAGTATACAAGGAAGAGGGTTGGGTCAGGTCTCTGGTGGGAGGAATCAAGGGAGATCTGTACATATTGCAAGCTGAGAGGGGTGAAAAACAGGGTGACTCCCCTGGTTTTAGGGGGGTTGACATGGCTATCAGTTTCAAATACTCAGTTACATATGCAAATTAGGAATTTAGATTTCTGTGGCTTCTAAATTTCTAATTTTGTTTATCTTTATTTGATGAATCCATTATGTTTCACCCAGACTATGAGGTTTATTTAAGAATAATATATTTCATACTAGCCAATTAGACTCATACATAAACAGTGAAAAAAAAAATAAGATTTATTGCTCTTTGGCCAAAATGACTGATTTCCTTATGAGGTATTTTACAACTATGGTGTTTGCAAACACTGAGCCAATTTATAATTTGAAGAAACTGATTTTTGTCCTGGCTCCATGCTGCCTGCATTCAGGTGGGTAAGAGGGATAATTGGAACTTGGCAAAAGAATCATCATAATCCAATGCCAACATCTTTCCTGCACAAAATAATTATTAAAGTACCGTTTATTTTTCTGTTCCTTCGAGATTTTCTTTTTATTACAATAGGATAGACTCCACTTTAATTCCATGTATTTGTCCCTTTTACAGATCAAGGTTAAGTGCTCCACATAGTCCTGGATAAAAGATTTATACTGTACGTTCAACATCAGCCCGTGCCTTCCATTAGAGAAAGGACCTACATTTATTAGTGAAGCTCTGGAATTTTCTATAGACAAGGTCAATAACATAGAAGAACGCAGGAAGAGGAGACAAGAAGAGCTGGCTCCAGCACCGAGTGTTTGTTGTCAATTCAAAAAGGGTGAAAGAAGACGGATTAGCAGCCGAAGACCAGGTATATTGTTTGCCATATGTGCATTGCACAAAAGACTCACTACGTAGTAGACATTGCAGACTCTCCGATGGCGGCTTGCTGCGGAAGGATCAAGAAACTGCTTTCTTGTGTGCAAAATAAGATACATGATGAATTAGCTACAATGCTTACACCGTTTTGCAATATTATTAATATTATTATTATTTCAGACTTATTTTATCTAATTTACACTGTTGCAGTAGTTTGGGTGAAACCTTTATGTCTGCGGTTGTCATTTCTCCTCCGTTTACAAGCAAGAAGTTACAAGCTGTACAAATAAAAAAAGATGCATTCCACTGTATGATATAGAAAAAGTTAATACAAGGTTTTTTATCATTCTGCTAGGGGTAGGAGTGCTTTCTTTACATTTTAGTTGTAGTCCCAGTTCATACAATCCCACTCCGTTCATGCAAACTGCTGTGGGTGTCAATGTTAGGTTAATGCAGTGCGATTGGCTTCTTGGATCACCCATTCATTCTGATTCCAGTGTGGTAAAAATGAGGCGCATGCACCTTTTTCATGCCGGTGTGGTACTATTTGAGCCATACAAAATGAATGGGTTTAAATCGCACTGCAAATAATTGTATGTATTTGAACAGGAATGTAGTGCGATTCTTGTCCGAATCACATGTGGTTCCGTGCACAACATCAGTGTTAATCAGGGCATAATCCCAATTAAAAAAATAGTGTTAGGGCTATCATGATGTGTGTGCATTTATGAGCATGTGCATGCATGTGTGAGTGTGCTAGTTGGGGAAGCAATATGATGGGTGCAGATTATACCGTGAGGTCTAGAAAATATGCAAATATATTTTTGTGTGATGCACATTCGTACAAAACAGCAAGCAACTAGTCAGAAGCATTTAAGACTTCACTCACATGACTGTAAAAAAATACATGTCCAAGTGATTTTAAATACAGATCTGAATGCAGCTGCATTGTTTTCAATGGACACATTCACACAGGTGCGTAAAAATGAGCTGCTTTCAGATCTGTGACACAGAATCCAAAAATCTGTTTCTAAACACATGTGCTTTACGCGGTTTCTCATATAAACACATGTTTATGCATTTGTAAGCACGTAAATTAGGTCTACACAAAGTGGGAAAATAAATTATCATAAGAAAAATTATGTACGCATACGTGTCTTTACCTGTTTAAATGCAAGTATTTTACAGATCATTATGCAGGATCTTTTCCCTTAGAAAACACGTGTAGCCGTGTGAAGAGCTCTAAATATTGTTTAATATTACTAAATATCTTAACCACTTTACCACTGGAGGATTTTCCTGCTGTACGTCCAGGCCACTTTTTGCGATTCGGCACTGCGCGAATTTAACTGACAGTTGCGCTGTCAAGCAACGCCGTACTCAAACTAAATTTACGTCCTTTTTTTCCCACAAACAGAGCTTTCTTTTGGTGGTATTCGATCACCTCTGCGCTTTTCATTTTTTGCGATATTAATAAAAAAATAGCGAAAATTTTGCAAAAAAATTGACATTTTCTACTTTGACAGTTAAAAAATATCCAATATATTAAATTTTTGTCATATATTTAGGCCAAAATGTATTAAGCTACATGTCTTTGACAAAAAAATTCTCAATGAGCGTATTTTTAACCGCTTTAAGACCGGAAGATTTTACCCCATTCCTGACCAGGCTATATTTTGCGATTCGGCACTGTGTTATTTTAACGGACAATTGCGTGGTCGTGTCCCTTTTTTCTCCACAAATAGAGCTGTCTTTTGGTGGTATTTGATCACCTGTGCGATTTGTAATTTTTAAAAAAGAGCGACAATTTTGAAAAAAAAAAACAATATTTTTTACATTCTGATATATAACATTCCCAAAAAAAATTAAAAATAAAATGTTTTTAACATTTTAGGCCAATTTGTTTTCTGCTACATATTTTTGGTAAAAAAAATCACAATAAGCGTATTTTGATTGGTTTACGCAAAAGTTATCGCGTTTACTAACTACGGGAAAGATTTGTCATTTTTATTGTTTATTTTTTTTTACTAGAAATGGTGGCGATCTGTGATTTTTTTTGCGGGACTGCGACATTGCGGCGGACAGATCGGACCCCTAACTGACATTTTTGACGCTTTTGGGGGTACCAGTGACATTACTACAGTAATCAGTGCTATAAATATGCACTGTTACTGTAATAATGACACTGGCAGGGAAGGGGTTAACTTTATTGGTGATCAAGGGGTTAAATGTATGCCTCATGCTTACTAACGTGTGTGGGGGGAGGGGGTTGTGTGACACAGACACAGATCGCAGGTTCAGCTATGCTGAATCCTGTAATCTGTCCCCCTCTGTCACATAGGAGATCCACTCCCGCTTTGTTTACACAAGTGGGCGGATTTCCTCACTCGATCACCGCCACTCCTCCCCTGGCCCAACTCCCGCTGTGTCTGAATAGAGACTTTTTCAGTCACCTGTGGAAAATGTAAAAATCAGCAGCTACAATAACTGTAGGTGCTGGCTTTTAATCAGCAGACACTAACCTGTTCCAGGATCCAGTGCTGTCCTCGCCCAGGCGGTTTCTTCACTGGTTTTCGGTCCCCGGTGTTGGCAATATTACTATAGGCAGCTGGCTGTGACGGTTTGCAGCAGTGCGGAATAGCCCAGTAGCTTTCTAGGACCTGTGACATGTCCCAGAAGGCTGCGGGGGAAGGGGTGGGCTTACTTTAGGTTGGATCTCCACGATGATTCGACCGGACGTGGGAGCGGATACCTGTCGAAACCGGGTACCTGCCCCCTCCCCCTACCCCCCCAAAATAGTTACCTACCAAATGTGAAAGGGTAAGGAGGAAGTGTGGAACTTCTGCTTTTGGGTGAAGTTCAGCTTTAGGCATAGGTTTTCAGCATGCTACAGTGCCTTGAAAAAGTATTCATACCCCTTGAAATTTCTCACATTTTGTCATATTACAACCAAAAACGTAAATGTATTTATTGGGACTTTATGTGATAGACCAACACAAAGTGGCACATACTGTAATTGTGAAGTGGAAGGAAAATGATAAATGGTTTTCAAATTTTTTTGCAAATATCTGAAAAGTATGGCGTGCATTTCTATTCCAACGCCCTGAGTCAATACTTTGTAGAACCACCTTTTGCTGCAATTACAGCTGTAAGTCTTTTTGGGGATGTCTCTACCAGCTTTGCACATCTAGAGAGTGACATTTTTGCCCATTCTTTGTTGCAAAATAGCTCAAGCTCTGTCAGACTGGATGGATAGCGTCTGTGAACAGCAATTTTTCTTTCCACAGATTCTCATTTTAATTTAGGTCTGGACTTTGCCTGGGCCATTCCAAAACATGAATATGCTTTTATCTAAACCATTCATTCCATTGTAGCTCTGGCTGTCTGTTTAAGGTTTTTGTCCTGCTGGAAGGTGAACCTCCACCCCAGTCTCAAGTCTTTTGCAGACTCTAACAGGTTTTCTTCTAAGATTGCCCTGCCTCCATCCATCTTCCCATCAACTCTGACCAGCTTCCCTGTCCCTGTTGAAGAAAAGCACCCCCACAACATGATGCTGCCAACACCATATTTCACAGTGGGGATGGTATTTTTCAGGGTGATGTGCAGTGTTAGTTTTTCGCCACACACAGCATTTTGCTTTTAGGCCAAAAAGTTAAGTTTGGTCTCCTCTTACCAGAAAACCTACTTCCATGTTTGCTGTGTCCTCCACATGGCTTTTTGCAAACTGCAAACATGACTTCTTATGGCTTTATTTCAACAATGGCTTTTTTCTTACCACTCTTCTATAAAGGCCAGATTTGTGGAGTGCACGACTAATAGTTGTCCTGTGGACAGATTCTCCCACAGGAGCTGTGGATCTCTGCAGTTACCATGGCCCTATTGGCTGCTTCTCTGATTAATGTTCTCCTTGCCAGGCCTGTCAGTTTAGGTGGACGGTCATGTCTTGGTAGGTTTGCAGTTGTGTCATTCTCTTTCCATTTTCAGATGATGGATTGAACAGTACTGTGTGAGATGTTCAAAACTTGGGATATTTTTTTATAATCTAACCCTGCTTTAAACTTCTCCACAACTTAATCCCTGACCTGTCAGGTGTGCTCCTTGGCCTTCATGATGCTGTTTGTTCACTAATGCTGGCCATACTATATACGAAAAATCATTCAAACTCATTTTCGAAAAACAAACACTCGGCCATGGGAGCAGACGATCGTGCCATCATGTAATGACTGACATAAATGAATCCCGTTTTTGTTTGTTTTTTTCACATATACCTAGTGCAAACAGTTTGGACGAGAAACACATTAACCTTTCAATTTATCATTCGTTTGGCAGAAAATTTCCAAACTTGTCCTTCATTTTTTTGGCTCAGAAAATGTCACAACCAATTACAGATTTGTGCCCATTAACTGGCCGAAAAATGAACGAACTGTCCAAATGACCGAATTTCGGCCAATTTTTCATATAGTGTTTGGCCACCATAAGGTTCTCTAACAAACCTCTGAGGGCTTCACAGAACAGCTGTATTTTATATAACTGTAATTATACACAGGTGGACTGTATTTACTAATTAGATTACTTCTGAAGCCATTCGATTCCACTAGATTTTAGTTAGGGGTATCAGAGTAAAGGGAGTTGAATGCAAATGCACGCCACGCTTTTCAGATATTTGTAAAAAAAACTGAAAGCCATTTATCATTTTTTCGTCCACTTTACAATTATGTCCCACTTTGTGTTGGTCTGTGATATAAAATGAAATACTTTTACATTTTTGGTTGTAACATGACAAAATGTGGAACATTCCAAGGTGTATGAATACTTTTTCAAGGCACTGTAACTTTTGAGCTTGATACATTTATGCTGCTTGATTGTTCAAATGTATATCTTGCTCTAAATGTATAACGTATGACCTGTTATTTATGATAGACAAAATATGAATCAATAATCTGCCGTTAATAAACAATATCTATTAAACCAAATTCTAATTTTAATTTTTTTATATATTTTTAATAAGTAACAAAGAAATACATGTTTATGAATTAAGCTAGTTAGTGATGTCCACTAGATGGCAATGCAACAAATCTACATATACAATAGCAGGACGGCAATAGTACATTTATGCTATAATTGCAACTGTATTGCCAAAAAAAAGAATAATATTCATTATAAAGCCATAAATACTTTTATTATTGTGTTTTTATTTTGAGTCCTATTATGGTTCATTTGTCATTCTTCTGCTGGGGAATGTTGTGACATCACCAGGAATCCTAATATTCTAATGACTGGGCTTCCACATCTTGTACACTGTCCAGTATTTTTCAGCAACATTGAACAAATCTAAATCCTAAATACGTGTATGTTATGCAGTCTATTTAAGCTCGACACACTTTTGCTAGGTTTGTAAATGCCTTTTTCTCATTTGAATTTTCTGTGTGTTTGAATGGGGATTTCTTGAATAGGGATTTAATGACTAAGAAAGGAAAACCCTGCAGGAGAAAGGTTCTTTTATATGCATTGTGGACAAACAGACCAGTGGAGTAATGGATTGTACTTAATCAGAACTTACCAAATTCCACCCAAATATTTTTTCTCTGTCTCTTTAACTGAACTAAACTATATGTTGATCATTTTAAATAAACTGGACAACAAAGCATCATAAAAGCAACGTTTCTAATATTTGTTAGCATAGAATATGCTGAGAATAGACACAGACCTCTTCAGTGGTTGGTGACTAAAGCAGCATTATAAAACAATTCAGATCAAATAATATCAAGCCCAAAAGCAAACAGTTATTTTGTTGCAGCTTACCGATTCTTATATGTGTTGGCTGCATGTATTTAGGCTTTTATTCTCTTTTAATCTAGTGATCCAGCCAGTAAGTCTGTTGCATTTCAAAAGAAGAAGCTCTCCAACAGAATGGATCCGTCGCAGGGATGAGACAAACCATTTAACACCAGCAGGGGTGCTTACAATGATCAGCTTTTATTTCAGTACAACTTTTATCCCAAAAGGAAAAAAAATGATTGCTGTAACTGCTTATAAAGTGTGAGCTTGGCTTTACTATTTTAGTTTATCTAAATTTTCTAGTCCATCTAACACTCCCCTCCCTCTGATTGACATTGCTGCTGTCCAAAGGTGCTCCTTCATCCAGAGTGGGGGTACTCTAATACAGAAGGTGTGTTCCTGGCCAGATCACCAGGGGAAAACAGAGGGAACAAAATGACTAAAAAAGAAAACTAATGCAGCCACCACATCTAATGATTGGTAAGCTGCAATATAGTACATTTTTGGTCTTGGGTTTGATACCACGTTCTGCTTTCCTGACGTAGCGTGGGCAACATGTAATCCCCAACCTATTAGAGGAAACCTTTCCTGACAGGATAAGGACATTGCTGATCTAATTCTGGTAGTTTGTGAGTCACTGACCTGGAACAAGTAGAGAAGGTGGTTCTGACTTTTCTCTGACACTCATCTGCTGCATGCCTGTTCTGTTTTGTGCAGTATTGGATAAAGACACAACCAGGCAACTAGCAGGTCATCAATGACTCTATAGGGGAGATTTACTAAACTGAAAAGTGCAAAATTTGGTGCAGTTCAGCATAGTAATCAATAAATTTCAGGTTTCATTGTCAAAGTTTAATTGAACAAGCTGAAGTTAGGAGTTGATTGGCTACCATGCACAGCTGCACCAGATTCTGAGTGCTCCAGTTTTAGTAAATCAGCCTCTATACTTCTTTAGGACTGATGTGCTTTATATAACTTAAAGCTCTACCCAAAAGAGCACCCCCCCTCCAGTGGCACATTTGGCACTTTTTGGGGGGGAGTGGGTTACCTGGTTTTGACAGGTACCCCCTCCCTCTCCCGGGTAAGATCGCTGCTCGGCGATCTACGACATTTCCAGTCCCTCCTCCCTCCCCCTGCTACCTTCTGGGACCCAAAGAGGTCCCAGAATACGGGGGACCATTCATAAAGTGCAGCGCTATTTGTGTATGCACAGTAGGAAACAGGCTGTTCCTGTTTTCCTTGCTACAGATGCTGGCGCCTGCACCTGAAGCCGACTGATGAATCAGCTAAGGGTGCCGACATTGCGTGATCCCTGGACAAGTAAGCATCCTTATATTAATAGTCAACAGCTACAGTATTTGTAGCTGCTGACTTTTATTTATTTATTTTTTTTACAGACTGGAACTCTGCTTTTAACTGTTTGCATAACCACAAATGGGATTTTTGACTTACCGTAAAATCAATTTCTCTGATGTTGATTGACGGACACAGCTCCTGATCTTCTTAACCATTGGTTTATACTGCCCCCTACAGTAGGACACGGCAGAAAAAAAGTCTGGCTATGCCTATGGGCAGTCCCAGGGGGTACTCTCTGCTACAGGTGCTCAGTTTTGTTACAAGCAGCGTCAGAAGAATTACAACTCCACAGAGGGATGGGTGCTGTGTCCATCAATAATGAACATTAGAGAAATGGATTTTACAGTAAGTCAAAAATCCCATTTTCTCTTTCGTTCATTGACGGACACAGCTCCTGGTATTGATAACCATTGGGACGTCCCAAAGCAGTGTTAAACATGAGGGGTGGGAACAGCAAAAAAGAAATTCCCAAGGCTAACTATAGCCAACCAGGTAAACAGGAGCTCAACCAAAACAACTGGAGCTCACCTGAAAAAAACAATACATGCTCAAAGAGGACCAGGTCCTCTAAACAGCAGCCTGGAAAACCTTGTGGCCAAAGAAAGCATCCGCAGATGCTAACACATCAACTTTATAGAACTTTGTGAAAGTGTGCACTGACGACCAGGTGGTCGCCTTGCAAACCTGCGTCATTGACGCCTGATGATGGAAGGCCCAGGAGGCACTGAGCGCACCCATGTAGAGTGCACATTGACAAGAAAAAGGGAAAGGAGGAACCTGACCGTTGATGGAATAGGCCTGAATCCCCTTCTGTCTGATCCATCTGGAAATGGTTGCAGAGGAAGTGGACAACCCTTTCCGATGCCCATCCGTAAGGACTGATAGTGAGTCTGATTTCCTAAAAGACTCCATAGGTGCCAGGCACACCCTAATCGCCCGGATCACATCCAAGGCATGTAAAGCAATTTCCTTTGGATGTTTTGGCCTGGGACACAGGGAAGGCAACACAATGTCTTCATTCAAATGAAAATCAGAGACAACCTGAGGAAGGAACGATGGACAGGGGCAAATAACCACCTTTTTACTGTGAACCACCAAGTAAGGTAAACGAGAGGGTAATGCTACCAATTCCGACACCCTGCACACAGAGGGGAAAGCCCCCAAAAAGGCCACCGTCTGGGACAGCGTAAGCAGGTGAATCTCCCGAAGATTCTCAAAAGGAGGCTTCTGGAGGACTGAGAGCACCAAACTGAGGTCCCAAGGTGGCAACAGAGACCGCACTGGAGGGGTCAAGTGCCTAACTCCCTGAAGAAAAAAACGCACCAGGGAGTATCTGGCCAAGGGCTGTTGAAAGAAGACTGCCAAGGCCGACACCTAACTCTTAAAAGTACTGAAGGCCAGTTTCTACTCAACCCCCCCGTTGAAGGATGTTCAAGTTCTGAGCCACCGAAAAATGAGCGAGGATGAACCACATGAGATTCACACCATGCAATGTACGTCCTCCCGCGCTGCACCACAAGGCTCCCAGGGACACAGGAAGGATCCCTAAGCCTCAGAAAATGGCACAGGCAGGAAAAGGGCCCCTGGCAGGAGCCCCAGCTAGGTAAAGCCCCCCACAGCCGATCGCCCGGTCACCGGCAGCGCACCCCCCACCCCCATCGTGGGGACAGCACCCTGCCCCCCCCAGGCGGTGGACCAGGCCACTCCACAGCCCCAGCGTCAGTGACAGAGGATGGGGCGGATGGGGGTGGGATGGCCCACAGGGACCACCAGACCGATGAGGGGGGTGCCTAATGAGAAGGTGGGGGACCCAGGGGTCTGACCGTCCCAAGGAGGGGCCTGCGTCCACCCCAAAACCCTCCAGGAGGAGAGGGGGGAGAGTTACTTACCATACCAGGAACCAGACGGGCACAGGAGAAACACTGAGACTCGGCCTGAGACCCATTAGAATGCGACCTCATGAGGCGTTTAACTCGTAGGCTAGCCCTTGTCCAGTGGGGCTATGTTGTGGCCGACCTAGCGTGGAGCTGAGGTCTGTGCGCGCTCGCTGGCCAGACTAGGGTGACCACTGGATCTAGATTATCCAACCCATCGCCCAGTCTGGCAGTAGATTGTAGATCTCAAAGGAAAAAATCCAGGAGAAAAAAAATCTAAAAAGAAAAAAATGCCAGGACCAGAGATCCCAGCAAGGAACTAGGTCTTCACTCTTGACTAGGCAGAAACCCTGCCCCTCATGTATACACTGCTTTGGGATGTCCCAACTGTTAAGAAGATCAGGAGCTGTGTCTGTCAATGAACGAAAGAGAAAATGGGATTTTTGACTTACCGTAAAATCCATTTCTCTGATGTTCATTGACAGACACAGCACCCACCTCTCTGTGGAGTTTTAATTCTTCTGACACTGCTTGTAACAAACCTGAGTACCTATAGCAGAGAGAGGGGGTATACCCCCTGGGACTGCCCATAGGCGAAGTCAGACTTTTTTCTGCCTAGTGTTCTACTCCTGTAGGGGGCAGTATAACCCAATGGTTTATACTGTGTCCGTCAATGAACGAAAGAAAAACATTTTTTTTTTTTTTTTTTGGGGGGGGAGTGCTTTCCAATGGGACAGAGGCAGCAAAAAACTAAAGTTTTGGCTATACAGTACATACACTTTAATTTTACAGCATGCCCTGTCAGTGTAGCAACTAGCAAAGGATGTTGAAACATGTACCATCCTAGTAATTGGTAACCAACAGTTGGGCAACCCCATTCCTGGATAAGATTTCATTTCAAAGCATGAAGAATGGATTTATCACCATATATGATAATTCCAGTCTTCCAAATATGACTGATTTATAGTTATTCCCTATTTTTTCTAATTGATTCCCCTCTTGGTTCTTCTTTTCACAGCGGTCTAAAAGTTGAACCTTCTGGCTTGGTAATACAATCATGTTTAAATAGTGTTTCCTGGCAGCATTCCCTTGTTACTATGTAACCACCAACGGTGAATGGAACTCCAACCTGACCAACAGTAAATCATTAACCTAACACAATTCGTTCATAGAAAATTCATCAAAAATGCTAGATTTAAAAACTATGACACAAATGTTTACAGTATGCATGCGCACTATTATCCACAGTGCATTAATTTGGTTTGTTCATCTAGAGTCTCCTGTAAACACTTGCATCAAACACAGTACAGGCTGCTGCTATGACAACTATCCAGAGGCAAATGTCAGGTCAGCTTACAGCATATGTGTCTAGTCCATAATTGCTTTGTCAGAGACCTAATAGCTGCCTTCATCTGCCTCTAGAGTCCTTAAGCGCTAAAAGCAATACTTCTTGCAATTTTTAATGATAAGGCGTTCGATTTGCCATTTCTAGACTTTTTCTTTCTTTTGGTTAAACTTTTTCATGTACAGTACAACAAGTAATTATTTATATTCCATTGTAATTTTGGTATATACAGTATCTCACAAAAGCGAGTACACCCCTCACATTTTTATAAATATTTCATTATATCTTTTCTTGTGACAACACTGAAGACTTTACACTTTGCTACATTGTAAAGTAGTGAGTGTACAGCTTGTATAACAGTGTAAATTTGCTGTCCCCTAATAACTCATCACACATCCATTAATGTCTAAACCGCTGGAAACAAAAGTGAGTACACCCCTAAGTCAAAATGTCCAAATTGGGCCCAAAGTATCAATATTTTGTGTGACCACCAATATTTTCCAGCACTGCCCTAACCCTCTTGGGCATGGAGTTCACCAGAGCTTCACAGGTAGCCACTGGAGTCCTCTTCCACTCCTCCATGACAACATCACGGAGCTGGTGGATGTTAGAGACCTTGCGCTCCTCCACCTTCTGTTTGAGGATGCCCCACAGATGCTCAATAGGTTTTAGGTCTGTAGACATGCTTGGCCATTCCATCACCTTTACCCTCAGCTTCTTTAGCAAGGCAGTGGTCGTCTTGGAGGTGTATTTTGGGTCGTTATCATATTGGAATACTGCCCTGCGGCCCAGTCTCTGAAGGGAGGGGATCATGCTCTGCTTCAGTATGTCACAGTACATGTTAGCATTCATGGTTCCCTCAATGAATTGTAGCTCCTCAGTGCCAGCAGCACTCATGCAGCTCCAGACCATGACACTCCCACCACCATGCTTGACTGTAGGCAAGTAACACTTGTCTTTGTACTCCCCACCTGGTTGCCGCCACACACGCTTGACACATTCTAAAGCAAATAAGTTTATCTTGGTCTCATCAGACCACAGGACATGGCTCCAGCAATCAATGTCCCTAGTCTGCTTGTCTTCAGCAAACTGTTTGCAGGCTTTCTAGCGCATCATCTTTAGAAGAGACTTCCTTCTGAGACGACAGCCATGCAGACCAATTTGATGCCGTGTGTGGCGTATGGTCTGAGCACTGACAGGCTGACCCCCCACCCCTTCAATCTCTGCAACAATGCTGGCAGCACTCATACATCTATTTCCCAAAGACAACCTCTGGATATGACGCTGAGCACGTGCACTCAACTTCTTTGGTCGACCATGGCGAGGCCTGTTCTGAGTGGAACCTGTTCTGTTAAACCGCTGTATGGTCTTGGCCACCGTGCTGCATCTCAGTTTCAGGGTCTTGCCAATCTTCTTAAAGACCAGGCCATGTTTGTCAGGCTGTGGCCGGGAGTCAATCTAGTGTGTTCTGGGTCGTCTCCCTGCTGCCTGAGCCACGGGGTGATTTCTATTCTGGCAAGCTTCTCATTATCAAGATACCTTTTGGTATGAGACTATTGCTCCACCCAGTGGCCAGCTGTTGTCAGTTACCTGATCCTGTGACCCATAAATACCCTCTTCCACTTCCTGCTGGCGCCTTAGTATAGGTTTTGCTTCCTACTTGTCTGCTGTGTAGGTTCTATTCTCCTTGCTGACCTTGGCTTACCTTGACCTCTCTTCGGCTCGATCTTGACCTCTCTTCGGCCTTGTAAGACCTTGTAACACTAACGAGTCACATGACACCGGGGAGGGAAAATGGCTAATTGGGCCCAATCTGGACATTTTCACTTAGGGGTGTACTCACTTTTGTTGCCAGCGGTTTAGACATTAATGGCTGTGTGTTGAGTTATTTTGAGGAAAAAGCAACCTTACACTGTTATACAAGCTGTACGCTCACTACTTTACATTGTAGCAAAGTGTAATTTCTTCAGTGCTGTCACATGAAAAGATATAATAAAATATTTACAAAAATGTGAGGGGTGTACTCACTTTCGTGAGATATTGTATTTAGGTGAAAAACTGCTAGCGATAAGATGATAACACGTACAAATCAAGGATTTAAAAAAATATAATAAACAGTCTTATTATTCAACTGCATGACCATTCTTTGCTTAACCTAACAAGCCAATTGCCATATCATGCAGATGTTATTTCGTGTTCCCTAGAGTTCAACGTAAATTATGAACTGCCCACAGCAACTAGATTCAGCTCTTGATTTTCTAGTTCAAGTTAGAAAACAGAAACACTTGAGTGACTTTGGACAGTACCGCTATTTATTCTTTGCTTTATTTTAATGCACTAGGGTGCACTGAGTTTGTCTTCACTAACCTTAGACTACAAAATTTAATTAAACAAACAAGCAGTTTCTATTAGAGCATACTTAGGCCACAAGGGCCGAGGAGGGGAGAAAGTGGGACTTTGATGACGCCAAGACAAAATATACAAATTTATAGAAAGAATCTTTTTATATAACAATACAAGTTTTATTGGTAACAAATCATAATAAAATTACCCCAAAGCTGGGGGTAGATAAGAAAAAACATATAAACCAATGTATCATGTCACAACATAGACTAGTTTAATATGTTTCCTATCTACCCCCATCTTTGGGGTTATTTTAATATGGTTTGTTACCAATAAAACTTGTATTGTTTTATAAAAATATTCTTTCTATATAATTGTATATTTTGTCTTGACGTCATCAAAGTCCTGTTTCTCCCCTCCTCCGCCCTTGTGGCCTAAGTATGCTAAGTAATTGGGACGGATACCCCCCTTTTTTCCATTATAAAGAACATTCAGAAAAGCTACTAGACAGATAGTTGCCAATAACAGTTTCTATTAGAGGTTCTATCTGGACTTTCTACTGTACAACAACCTTTGGCTCCAAAATAGCTTCCTAAGGCTGAAAGTTTTTTTTTTTTTTACCTAAATGCATTCTTTGCATTAGGGTAAAAAACTTTCTCCATGCAGCTCCCCCCCTCCCCCAATACTTACCTGCGCCAGATCCAGTGATGTGCACAAGAGCAGAAGCTCCCCTAGGTCTCCCGCTTCTTATTAGTTGAGCTGAATCCCAGCCAGTGAGAAGGGAGCGGGACTGAGCCACACTCTGTGTAGCTTTCCATGGGGGGACTGGGCAAGGGGGAGGGGCCAGAAATTCTCGGGGGGGGGGGGCAGAGAAGTGGCGATACCACTGCAGTGAGAAGGTAAGTAGAACATATTTGATATGTAAAAATCCCTTCAAAGTTGTATTTTATTTTTGTCTCTGCCAGCTTTTTACATCTAATCATGCACTTTTTGTCCCTGGTTGTTGGAAAAATTGCTTTAGCTCTCACTGAAAGCGAACCATTGCTGAACCACCATTCTCAAGTTTTTAACAGGTTCTAAACTGGGCTGAGCTTTGGTTTCTCAATTCCTAAATATTCAGGTTCTTGCTACTAACCTATTATGTTTAGCTTTAGCTGTGTAATTAGGGTCATTTTTCCACTGTAAGGTCTCCTGTAGGCTACAAAAGTTTTCCAGGAAATGCAATGCACTTGGCTGCACCCAACTTGCCCTCAACCTTTACCAGTTTTCCAGTCCTTGCTGATGAAGGCATAACACAAAATAATGCTGCCACCACCATAACATTTCAATTTTTACTTCTAGGCTGTAGCACTAAAAATGTAAAGTCTAGTGGATGCAAAAGTCTTTTATCAATACCTTCTGATTGTGAATTTCAATCATATTTATTATCCAGACATAGAACTGTACAAAATAAATGCTGCAAAGCTTGATTTATAACTAAGACTGCCTTTTACAAATAGCCCCCTCCATAATGCATTTATACTGTATCCATCTACATATTTTACAAACTGATTTGGTTGTTATGTAAAACTCTGGCAACCTTGCAGCACAGTCATATCTGGCACATTGAGACAAACACTGAAACAATGGCTGTGTGCTAGATGGGAGTGTTAAGAAGGACATTTAGAGACAGTTAAAGAGTTACCTTAGCAACATACTGGACAGTCTCAGTACTTTAACATTCAGGACACAGAAATATGTCTGGGCTAATGACTCAAATGTTACTAAGATCTTAATGCTGGATATGCATGCAGAACATTCAGAGCCTGCATAGTGTAAGGAAGGATCATGAATGAAAAAGGGGCTTTTCTGTTTCAGTTTGTGGAATTAGAATTTGACTTGCTCATTTTTATCCAGCATGCTCCCACTGCCCATATCTGCTATGCCAATCCAAGTCCATAAAGGCATAGATGAGCAAGTTTGGGGTGGAGGAACTTGACTGTTCTGCACAGTCCTGATCTCAACCCGATTGAAAACCTTTGGGATGAATTAGAGCAGACACTAGGAGCCAGGCCTTCTCATCCACATCAGTTCCTGACCTCACAAATGCGCTTCTAGAAGAATGGTCAAACATTCCCATAGACACACTCCTAAACCTTGTGGACAGCCTTCCCAGCAGAGTTAAAGCTGCTATAGCTGCAAAGGGTGGGCCAACTCAATATTGAACCCTGTGGACTAAGACTGGGATGCCATTAAATTTCATGTGCGTGTAAAGGCAGGCGTCCTAATACTTTTGGTAATATAGTGTGTGTATATATATATATATATATATATATATACATACATACATACATACATATATATCTATACATATATAGATATATATACACACGCACACACATTGTATATAGTATGTTAAAGTGGAACTTCACTCTTCCAATCAACAATATTTTTAATCCTCGTGATGCCAGCATTAGTAAATAGATAGGAATGTATATATCATATTTACTTGATGATTACTCAAGATGGCTGTGGCCAGAAATGCTAGGGGGCATTTTTTAAAGTGATTTCTCAACAAAATAAAGCATGGAGACATGGATGGCTGGGGGAATTTGCTTTAAATATTAAAAATGAATTAATTAAATTGTATTTTTGGTTTGTGGTGCTCGGATGTAGTGAAGATTCACTTTAAATGTATAAGATATATCAAGCATACTGTTGTGAATTAAATGCCATAAGAGAAAGAGAAACAGTTTCAGCCACTGCTTCTGAAATTATTGGAGGGTTCTTCCTAAAGTCAATTTTGTTGACCCCCCCCCCCCCCCCCACACACACACACTGCCAGTAATGGAGGCATTTGTTCCCATCCAGTTTATTTTTATATATGTTATATTCTTATTTTTAGATATGCTCCTGCATTTCCTGTCTTGAGATGCAAAAAGTAAGAAGTGACAGGGAATCTCTTTATGTCACAACTGTCTTTTTAAGTGGTTGTAAAACCTTACATTTACCCAGTGAAGTGACAAGCCCCAAGTGTTACACAGAGATTAAACAAAACCCTTGGTTAAGTTAATTGGTACGAAGTTACAAATTTGCTCACAACTATGCTAGAATTCTTTATCTACGTATGATTCGCCATTACTCCCAATTTTGGGGAAACCAAAATTTCCCATAAGCATGGAGGCACAATCTTTTAGATCTCTCAGTATGACAGGTCATTTCCAAGGAAGATAAATGGTCTTATCTGGAGACATTAATGAATGAGATGGTTGTTTTTAGACTTCCCTTCTGGAACGCACTTCAATTATCACATTTTCTTCGCTCAATCCCTAACCCTCAGAATTATAACCGTCAATTGACAACCTTTGAAAGATACTGCTCAGATACAGGAAATATTTATCACGTGATATCCAAAATATATGATCTGATAAATACACCTGAAAGGCAATATCAATTATCTTATTTTGACAAATGGGAGAGGGAGTTGTCTCGTGCCTTCTCACCGGAGCAGCGTCAGAGTATGATCAACCTTGTCCATAAATCCTCTATATGTACTAAATATCAAGAAACAAATTTTAAAATATTGACAAGGTGGTATTACACTCCATATAAATTACACAAAATCTCGATTAATAACTCGGATCGATGCTGGCGCTGCTCGGTAGAAGAGGGCACGTTAATCCATATTTTTTGGTCTTGCCCCAAATTGACGGATTTTTGGAAAAAGGTTAGAGTGATCATGCAAAAATTTACAGAAGTTGAGATTTCGGAAGATCCAGCTTTTTTTCTTCTACAACTAAATAACTCATCAATGAGGAAATATAGAGAATCGGTAATATGTCATCTTGCAAATGCGGCCAGACTTTGTATACCCCTTAACTGGAAAAAACAAACATCTCCAACAATAGCAGGTTGGGTTCGGAAAATAGAGGAAATAAACAAAATGGAGGATTTAGTAATGACAGCTCAACATAAGAGGGAAAAATATATAGAGACGTGGGGAGCATGGAATCTATTTATCTTATCGAGAGAAGGTATAGCACTACTAGACTGAAAAATTGAATGGAAGTATGATGTAAGCGTAAGAGTATTTTTCTTTGGGTAGAGGTAACATTTGCCTCCAGGAAATGGAAGGGATCCATATCCTTCCAAACCCCCCCCCCCCGCCCCCTTTTTTTCTTTTTTTTTCCCTTTCCCCTCTTTCCTTCCCCCTCTGGTTTTTTTTTTTTTTTTTTGGGGGGGGGGGTTTTGAGGGTTGTTTATGTAGGTATAAAAGAAGGAAAATTGGGGTGGGAAGAGACTGTACTATGTGTAGCTTTATCATGAAGACAAGTTGGTTGTATAGGAATAGAAGTAGGGTACTGCAGATAAATTGGGATAAGAGATTGTGATTGTTATATATTTGTATTAAATATGATGTAAGAACCCTACTTTTTCCTACATTGTTAAATTACATGATTATAATGTATACTTTTGTTGTACAGACTTATCTCAAACCCTTAATAAAATTTATAAGTGTAAACAAAACCCTTCTATATAAGTTGTGCCTGTTTATTTGCATCCCTCTCTTCTTAACAGTCTCCTAAAGCGCACATTTTACACAGCATTTCTTAACTCGGAAGGCAGGCGGCGGGAATCTGATGTCAAACACTGCACAGTATAGTGAAGGGAGCCCAGTGTAGTCTTAAACCTGAGTGGAGTGTCATGGACTGTCAGAAGTGACTCATACAGAGAAATGAAAGCAGGATTTATTTAAAATAGGTGCTTTGGATTATGGGAAATACACACTACAGAAGCATATGCTTTATCAATTTTCATTTTAGAAGTTTGTAACCACTTTACATGGGGGTTTTAACCATTTTCTGACTGCTAGACATAAAGCATTTTCAGAAGGAGGACAACGGCTCCTTTTTTTTCTCTCAGCAGTAGCATTGCAAACAGGAAGCAAAGCCTGCATATGTAATCAGCAAATGTGGCCTTAGTTATAGACATAATACAATGCAACCTAAACATAGAAACAAAGCTTTTAGAGTCCAGTTGTACTTAAATTGGCTAAATATATTCAAGGGGCTCTTGTCACAATGGGCATTCCAGGGGAGCTTGTCAGAGAGTGTGGTTTTGTCACAATGTGCATATATGCAGAGTATACTTGCACATTATGGTTTGCTTCCCTACTAGTGCACGTCGGGAGTAAGACAACCAGAAAACACACATGAAGCGCATCAAAAATGCATAAAAAATGGACACACCTTTAATGCATTTTTCCAATGGAACAGTGTAAAAGCATCCTAAGGATTTGTAAGTTACAATATATTCATTGTTGTGGTCCTTGATTTTTTTCTTTAAGCAAGGGTAAGTAATTGTAGCTCTTATGGATAAAAAAGAGAGAAAGTGCTGCAAAAATCAGCAAAACAAATTAAGGCCCCTCATTTTACAATTTGACTAAAAAAAGCATGAATATATATTTTGGAATCTTGCTGGTCTCCTAATCCACTTCACAAACATTATCACAGTTTACTCTATTACATAGGTCATTAGGTCATATCAAACCCTTCAGAAATTGTTAAGGTTCGGAAAGCGCCCTGATGACTCTTGCCCAAGATGTGGGGGTTCTCCTGGTACCCTCATTCATATGCTTTCAAGGTGCCACAAATTACACAGGTATTGGACAGCTGTTCTTCACACGATAAACTTTGTCTTTGAACTATCTTTCTCCCTGGATTCTGTATTTTGTTTTCATATGCTATATGGATAAAGAAACTATGTTATCCACTATACAGACCCTAATGCTTTGATGTCTATTCCAGACCCGCAAGCTTATTGCGCAAGGCAGTGAATCGTACTATAATGAATGAAAAATTATTTATACCAAACAGGGATGTCCTAAAAAATGTAATAAACTATGGGGGCTCTGGCTGAACACGCCAGTATTAGCACCTCGATCCCTCTTGTTAGATAGGATACTAGTGTAAATAGAGAAGCCTAAAAAATCCTTTTTGCCCCATGAGATGTATGACCACTAGCCTCTAGCAACTATTTCTCCTTATATGCCCCCTACTGGGGGGCAATGGTGCCTTATAGAGGGACTACATGATTTGGGGATCTTTTCAGTGGAGATCCTTTTTTCACTCAGTTTTAAAAATTTTAAAACTATTTTTTCAACTCTGGGCCTCAAATATAGGGTCATGTTTTCAAGATTTCCCTTGTTAAGTTATGTGACCTTATGTGGGTACACTGCAGTTTCTGCTCCTCAAGCACTGTAGCATTGTGGAACAGGAGCGCCTAGTGTAGTTCCCCAAATTGGCTTTTGGTGTCACCAAAGAGTCAGGAACCCAAATAATTAGAATAGGCAGTGTAGTTGCCAAGTTAGTCAACAGAGGACCCCAGAGGAGTGAGTGGGATATAACTATAGATAGTGAGGTAGTGGCAGTCCTGCCCCTGTTGGTGTATGGAATCCTGGGAAAGAGGACTCAGTATATATACGTAGTCCAGCGGGAGACTGCTTGTTGGTCACCATATGAAACATTGCAAAGACCAGGTCACAACAAAGATGTCATCTTTAAAGCTCTAGTATCTGGGAGCTTCCACTTGGTGTAAAACCGAGATGAAAGGTGCAGGACTGTTGGGACAACTCACATCTCCTTTATCATGGGATGTAGAACTCTGGCAAACCCCCTACAAAGTTACAGGCTCCTCTACTCTCTGCTGGGTTTTGCTTTCCTTGTTGTTCTCAAGGGGCAAATCAGAGTGCATTGGTGTAAGGCTTGAAGTAGGTGTGCAAAGGACTGTCATTAGGTACTGGTTAAGCCAGGACAGGTTTCCCCCACAAGCAAGGGAGAGCAAGATAGTTCCCCTGGGAAGCCCCTGACCATGGTATGCTACTAAGACAAGGTCACTACCCCTCGGTCTGGTAAGAATGGGTTAAAGATTGAACATGCTTCTATGCAACACTACAGTATCAATGTAACAACCAGCCATTCAGCAGCCTGACAATGTTTCAGTCTCTTTGAACATTTCCTTCTAATATAATCATCAGCAAGGACAGTGACTCCACTAATATAGAAAATTTTTCACATGTGCAGTAGTAGGAAATATTAGGCCCCTTGCTGTTTGGCAAGTAGAATTCTAATTGCATTTTGTATTATTTAGTGAGCAAGCTCAGTCTGGTGAGTCACTGTACTGTCCCATTTATACAGTTATAATTCTGGGCTTTGCAAGATGTACGCTTTGAACATTCTGGATAAGGCTGATACAGAAGGTGAGTCATCATACTAGCCTCATGAAGACACCCTCCAGTACATTATAGCAGAAAAGTTTACCAAGCTTTTTTAAATCTAACTTGATCCTCAGTACACCAAGCCTGTTTAATTCTGGTAACTAATTTATGTATTATTGTTTCCCTGCTACATTCCTATTCCAGAATGTATTATACTTGGTCTGCCATTGCTTGTTTCATGCTCATATACTCTGAACATCAAGGAGGTACTTCCACATGATTTATTTTCATGATGTTATACATTAGCTTTTATGTTATAGGGTGCCACTATATTGGTAATAATACAAAAGAGATCATGTTTTTTTAACACAAATTTTACTTTACTTTTTTGTAGGATTTCATTTGCAGAGATTATAAATGGCATCTTATATCATAAATTTTAAGTGGTCCTGATATTGGTATACAATTATTTCTCATGTAAAGAGTATATGACAACTCTATATTGCATGCTCTAAACCACAAGTTTCAAAGTAGCACACAGACCATGGAAATCATGTGGCATTTACTATCCCAGGGAGTAGCACAGCATTGCTATTTCTTTTTACACTTTTAATAAAGTCCATCTCATTTTATAGCTACCTTTACTCACTCAATTGGGGTGGATTTACTAAAACTGAAGAGTGCAAAATCTGGTGCAGCTATGCATGGTAGCCAATCAGCTTCTAACTTCAGTTTGTTCAATTAAGCTTTGACTTAATTGAAAAAAAAAAAAAACTGCATTGGTTTATATGCAGAGCTGCACTTTGCACTCTCCCGTTTTAGTAAATTGACCTCACTGAGTCTAAAAGATGATATAATTCCTGGGAGGACAGTGCGAAAGGGAGAGATGGAAAGAAGAAGAGAAGAACCAAAGGAAGGAGAAAAATAAAGCAATTAAAGAAAAAATAGAGAAGACAAAAGTGAAGGAATGGAGAAAGAAAAGGAAGGAATGGAGGAGAGGAGAAAGGGAAAGAAGAAAAGGACAGAAAAGGGATGTAGAATACATATTGTATGTTGGTGAATACATATGTATTCCACAATAAGGAGTGTACACCATGTTAAAGTATCTGCAGAATGTTTACCTGCTGCCTGTCTAGTCTCATTCTCTTAGCGGCGTTCCTGCTTTCACTTTCACAAGCAGAGGCCAAGATACTTTCTGCTACAGCGGAGGTGAGGTGTGAAGGTATAGGCCGAGACTGTAAAAGAACACAACATATATAAAAACAAGATTAATGAGCTGCTCACAGAAAATTATTATACAATGTGTTAAGGCTACGTACTGAAATGTTATTTTACAGTGCACATAAACACAACAACAACTAAAAGGGGAAAAATGAAACAGATGGTAAAAAATGAAGACTTGAAACAAGACATTCCTTCACCTGACATGTGAAATAGTGCCATTCTGGGCTTAGTCCATAGAAAGTGATTGGAATTCCTTAGGCATGATATAAGAGTGTCCTTGGCTTGAAATTACAATGTTCATTGTCTTCTATGTATCAAAATGATGCATAGAAAATAAACACTAATAGAAAACGCTGTGCTAAAGATCTACGGCTTCTAAAGAAGGAATACAAGCACAGGCCCTTACTTCAAATGAAAAGGTCTTCGTTTTAATTTATGTTACCTGAAGTAATACGGTTGAAGACATTGTTAAGCATAAACGCTACAAATACAAATAATAATTCCACATCTATTCAGGATGTTCCTACAACAGATTTTTATGTCATTATTTTAAATTGAGAAGCACAGGGTTTTAAAAGCCTGACTGAGCTGGGTACTGCAGCATCATCTGATGATGAAGATCCATTCCCC
This sequence comes from Pelophylax lessonae, assembly GCF_965119305.1. Lineage (NCBI taxonomy): Eukaryota > Metazoa > Chordata > Amphibia > Anura > Ranidae > Pelophylax > Pelophylax lessonae. Next base: position 413,847,153 of record NC_138772.1, read on the forward strand.
TGCAGGGACTGAATGTATGAAATCTCAGGCATCAAATTCTCCTGTGACCATTCCAAGTGAAAACATCTTTGACTTCCTTTTTTCAGTAGATGACATGTAGGTTTTGGGAAGAAGATCACAGGATCAAAGAGTAACAATTAAACAGACAAAGATATATGTATATCTCCTCTGTGACCCTACTATTATACATTTTCCTGATTTACAATTTTTTTCAATAGTTTAATTTGTTCTTGCTTCAATACATTTTACAACCTAATGCCCATAGCACAATTACCCAGACACTCACACAAACTCTTTGGGTCTAGGGTGATCGTAACCTGATAATCTGCAATTACCATACAAGATCTGCCAATGTGCTAACATGCCAATGATTGCATCACACTGCCTATTTAATAATTTGCTACCTAATCTCAGTTTACCTCTATAATATTTTGCACATGTATCCAGAACATGTCTTATTATTTTTGCATAAATGCAAATTTAGATATAGATATCTATATGCAAAGATATAATAAACTATTTACAAAAATGTGAGGGGTGTACTCACTTTTGTGAGAGATTGTATATACACACAGTATATATATATATATATATATATATATATATATATATATATATATAAATATATACACAGTATCTCACAAAAGTTAGTACACCCTCACATTTTTTGTACATATTTTATTATATTTTTTCATGTGAAAACCCTGAAAAATTGACACTATGCTGCAATGTAAAGTAGTGAGTGTACAGCTTGCATAACAGTGTAAATTTCCTGTCCCCTCAAAATAACTCAACACACAGCCATTATTGTCTAAACTGCTGGCAACAAAGGTGAGTATACCCCTAAGTCACAATGTCCAAATTGGGCCCAATTAGCTATTTTCCATCCCCGGTGTCATGTGACACATTAGTGTCACAAGATCTTAGGTGTGAATGGGGAGCAGGTTTGTTAAATTTGGTGTTATCACTCTCACTCTCTCATACTGGTCCCTAGAAGTTCAACATGGCACCTCATGGCAATGAACTCTCTGAGGATCTGAAAAAAAGAATTGTTGCTCTAACTAAAGATGGCATAGGATATAAGACGATTGCCAAGACCCTGAAACTGAGCTGCAGCACAGTGGCCAAGACCATACAGCAGTTTATCAGAACAGGTTTCACTCAGAACAGGGCTCACCATGGTCGACCAAAGAAGTTGAGTGCACGTGCTCAGCATCATATCCAGAGGTTGTCTTTGGGAAATAGACATATAAGTGCTGCCAGCATTGCAGAGACTAAGGACATGGATTACTGGAACCATGTCCTGTGGTCTGATGGGACCAAGATAAACGTATTTGGTTCAGATGGTGTCAAGCGTGTGTGGCGGCAAACAGGTGAGGAGTACAAAGACAAGTGTGTCTTACCTACAGTCAAGCATGGTGGCGGGAGTGTCATGGTCGGGGGCTGCATTAGAGCTGCCGGCACTGGGGAGCTACAGTTCATTGAGGGAACCATGAATGCCAACATGTACTGTGACATACTGAAGCAGAGCATGATCCCCTCCTTTCAGAGACTGGGCCACAGGACAGTATTCAAGCATGATAAGGACCCCAAACACACCTCCAAGACTATCACTGCCTTGCTAAAGAAGCTGAGGGTGAAGGTGATGGACTGGCCAAGCATGTCTCCAGACTTGAAAACAAAGAATTCCACACTAGGATATAAAACCAATAAGGTAAGCAAAATTAGAAAAGGCTGCAGCTCACCTCCTATTTATAAACCAAAAGGATATATAGTGCAGTAAGGAAATATGGAAGCGGTAATGGCGCTGCCTGGAAGTGTCTAATGTATGAATGTATGAGTGAAGAGGATCAGATCCAAAATACAATTACATAGAATACCCAATAAAATAATCCAAAAAAATTCTATCTATTGGGGACTCAATAAATAAATGTTAGTGTGGAATACCTAATAGATAAATTAAACACCAAAAATATATATATATGGGAACTCAATACGTAAATGGTGGTATGGGCGGATCGGATCCGGTAAACCCAACAATACTATATCACAATATAATAGGTAGGGACAATAGCTGTCTCCAGACTTAAACCCTATTGAGCATCTATGGGGCATCCTCAAACATCCGCCAGCTCCATGATGTCATCATGGAGGAGGAGGTCTCCAGTGGCACATGTGAAGCTCTGTTGAACTCCATGCCCAAGAGGGTTAAGTGCTGGAAAATAATGGTGGCCACACAAAACATTGACACTTTGGGCCCAATTTGGACATTTTCACTTAGGGGTGTACTCACCTTTATTGAAAACGGTTTAGACATTAATGGCTGTGTGTTGAGGGACAGCAAATTTACAGTTATACAAGCTGTACACTCACTACTTTACATTGTAGCAAACTGTCATTTCTTCAGTGCTGTCACATGAAAAATCTAATAAAATATTTACAAAAATGTGAGGGCTGTACTCACTTTTGTGAGATACTATATATATATATATATATATATATATATACTGTATATATATATATATATATATATATATATATATATATCAGACAAATATATATACGTATGGCTAATAGTAAATTCTTTACAAGAATTAGATATAGTAGGATGAAAGGCTGACAGTTTTCTCTTTACTCCTAGAACTGAGTCACCACTTCTTTTCATTTGCGATAATTCCACTGCTCATATACCGCAGGATATGGTGTTCATGGAAATTGTAGACAAGCGCTTTTCTGCATGCAGTGCTGGGAAAAGGTCCTGTAGTACCTAAGGTGGGACTGACAATTCCCACCTCTCCCCCACAACAAGCTGAGTCGAATGAAGTATGTACACCTGTGCATATAGGAGGGAGGTGGTATGACATGCTTAGATTTTTGTGATTCATTTATAATCAGTATGAGAAGAAACAGAACTAGGATTCCATGACATAATGATAACCAAATTCTATTCTTCCATCTGTAAATTAAGGTGCTGGGGCAAGGTCCTGTGGTACACAAGGTGACTATGCCAGACTGAGTTTTTCTTTACTTCCCTTTTTTAGCATATGTGTAACAACACCCACCCCAAATAAAAAAAATAAAACACCAGGCATAACACTAGTATCGACAAAATAAAAAGGCTACAAGCTCCCTGCTCTTTCTACTACCTAGAGTATCTGGTGGATGTTTCCAGAAGACAGGCCAAATAAAAATGAGTTTCAAACAGTATGGGGAATCAGGGCAGGGTTATTTGCACCTTACACCTGCTTCAGGTAAAGCAGTGTTTTAGACAACCACAAGGTTTCTTGCCAACCACAAGGTTAAGTGACAATTGCAACAAATGTAGCCCAAAACAATGACAATAGTACTGCTCAAAAGCCCCCCAAACCTGTGTCAGTTGGATCAGCATGTAAATAGACTGGTACAAGAAAGACAAAATTGGCTTGTCAGGCTCTAGTAGACTTCAACAAAATGGTGACAGTCTGCACACAGACACCCACTCCCTTTTACATAAATATATAAGAAATGACTAAAAGATGGCTTCAGCTCCTGTTCTCCACCTGCAGAAAACTCCTCACACACATTTCCCTCTTTTCGGGGGCTAATTGTAGAGGCCTTTTGCCCATCTTATTCATATTTATGACACAAAGGCTGTAGGGGGTAGGTGGGGGTAGGTGTCTGTGTGCAGATGGTCACCATTTTGTTGAAAACTGCAACAACTGTTATTGAATAAAATACAAATCCCCTGCTCTCCACTGTTCACCAAGCTCTGCTTCCCCATATTTAATCTTATACTGGTTTACCGTATAAAGAATTTCTTTAAATGCATGGTTAGGATTGCTGTACCTGCCAAGAAAGATGTCCTTTCAACAACTTTAACTTTTGAGAGGCAGTCTATATTAAGGCCGATCCCAAATTTATTTTGAATAAACCAAATCTATGAGACCAAACTCAAAGAACGAATAAGGAATAAATAAGCTTAAATTCCTTTGTTTTTTTCACTCTTTGAAATGAATTGGTGAATAGGAGGTATTTTATTTTATTTAAAGTTGAACTCCAGGCAAAAAGCTAAATGCACAGTTGATACTAGTATAATTATTGTATGAGTGAGATGTGTTTCTGTCCACTCAGTCCTGAGATTGACATATCCCTAGACAGCAAGACCAGTCTAGGGACCTTACTTTACTTTGCTGTAGTTAACTAAAAAGACATAGATCACCTCTCGGTGATTTTGCTCGCTCCTCCGCTGAGCCGGTTTCTTATCAGCACATGTGCATGCAGTATACTTGATTGGCTCCTAGTGCTTCCCCTCCCTATCCCTTCTGAGAACTACTGTATAGGGAAATTCAAAAATGGTGATGCTAACTCAAATTCAGGTACTTATGCTAGCTGAATTTAAATTTTAATTCACAACTTTAATGAATGCATAACTGCAGTAATTTGTGTTTTTTTTTAAATATCTGAGCATTATTTGGCTTTACATTGATATTATATATAATGTTTTGTTTTACCTTCTAACTTTACCTATTTAAGAGGTAGAGGTACTATCTTACTGCATCAACCAGAAGCCAAGAAGCTTTACATGATCCCCAGTTTTAACGCCAACTTTTTTGAAGTACTGGTGGTGCAGAAACACACGGTGCCCCTCAGTAGAGGACTCCCTTGCTATGGGGATACTAGCCATTATACCTTGTGTGCTGTGTTGGTATCTTCTGGGAGAGCAGGGCAAGTTGTTCATTTTCATTTTTTATAAAAATTAGCAAGCTACCAGCAGAGTTCATTTTGAGTTGTTCCCTGGTCCATAGCTCCTATAAATGAAGCAGATTGTTTTTGCAATCCTTACAATCACAAAGTTAGTTCAACCTTTCCATCAATAAATACTACTATGCCATACTTGGTATACCTTTCTCCTGCCCTACACACAGTCCTTTGTGTGTCTTTAGCCTTGCAAATGCCTTATATCTAACACCCCCCTCTCCAAGTTTCTTGTATCCTGCCAATGTCAAGATAAATTCTCCTAGTCAGAAGTGGTAACTAGGCAACACAATTAATAGTGTGAAGGGGCCACCTTGTTGGCATAGAGATACAGTCTATGAAAATTTTCTCCATGATGAACTGCACTATCTGCAGCATTAAGAAAGTATATTGCTGGCTACACGTGCCATATAATTGCCAAAGCACAGCCTTTTCCTATGTAACACATTCTTTACATGCATGAAATAAGTAGAACTGTGTATATACCCAGTAATATATTCCTTTCAACATTTATCTTTTTTGACGCTGCTTTGATGAGAGATTAGAGCTCTGTCCTTGAATGATCACTACAATTAGTATATTTGAAACGCTCTGCAGCCAAAGCCACATACTTATGAATAGGAATGCTCATTAGAGCCTTTTTCCAAAATCTATAATTTATTTTGAGATGGCTTATTTTTATTTATTATTATTTTTATTATTATGTAATAATTGATTTTTTCAAAATGTTTTTATTTTTACATGGTTTGATGTTTCATTTTGTTATAATCATATCTTATATTCAAACATTGAGGATTTTCTTTGTAGTAGTTATCTACTTTATATATGCCAATGTAATAAATATCGTTAGTGAACTGCTGCAAGAAAATCATTCATAGAATTAGCAAACCTTTTTCAGCCAGGGTGCCTTGGTAAAACACCTAGAAATTGCCAAAAAAACATATAAAAGTCAGCGGATGGATCAAGCCTACCTATTATTTGCACAAAGCCACAGGTTTTCATTGTGCCCCATTACAACCTTCCAGCCGCCAGTGTCCTAACAATGAATTATGTCATTGGTTAATAAGGAGGACGTCAGTCACCTGCCCCTCCTCTGCCCCTCTCCTTCAGCACCAGGGTCACATTAGCGCAGTGAGGGAGAGAAACCGAGAGAGAAGAGAAATATTGGAATACTAATCAGTACCAGTGTTCAAAGGTGTATTTGCTTTGGAAGAATAAATCACCGCTAATGTTGGGTGTCCAACACATGTGAATGTTTCTACATTAAGCAAAACTGTTAGTATCGTTTTTGACATTTTAGAATGGGGAGCCTCATGAGTGTGTGGAATTTTAAAGGGTGCCTTGACTAAAAAAAAAAGGTTGAGAAACACTGGGATAAGAAACAGAAGAGGAGTGTGCTGTTTTTTTTTTTTTTCTGAAAGCACATTAATAAAAAGACTTACATTAAGATATCAGGAGAAAGAATAGCAAGAAAATGGAATGAGCAGAAACTATCGTGTTTGTAGCGAGTATACTTTTTAAGCTGTCTTTGCACCCTTTACATAATTTAATACGCCTATTGAGATTTTAACAGTTATTGTATGATATCTTTATGATGGCATTTTAAATAAAAGATTTGTAATGTTTACCTCTTGTGGCTGGGAAAAAAAGGCATCCATGTTGACTGCTGTGGTTCAATTTATTACAGGATAAGCCATATAGAGATACTAATCATGATGTTTTTAGACCATTAGAGCAGACTTAGATATATAGAGAGGAACAGAAATCAAAATCATTGTGCAGCATGGCTCAGCAGGATGCAGAGCAGTATGTTTAACTACCAATTATGGTTACCCCCCGTGCATATACAATACATCGACTAATACACTGAAAGTTTACTTTCTGGTCTCATACATGTGTACAAAAACATTAAAAAAAGACTATAAATTCTCTTTTATTCTCACCTAATTTTTATATTAAAGCGGAATAACAGACAAATGAGTTTTGTTTTTCCTGTTTGGCTATAATCTCAAATCACCTGCGTGATAGTGGAAGAGCACCTACTAGGAAACAAATGAGTAGGCTCTGTATTTGATGACATCTGTTTGAAAATGCTAGTTGCTTGGCCATATCTAGCTTTTTTCTACAATTTTAATAAATTTGTAGTCACTGACCCAGAACAAGTATACATTAACTGAAATTAGAGTAAAGTCAGGGTTTTTTATCTTCATACTTGTTCTGGGTCACTAAATCAAAGGCGTATTGAAGCCAGGAGATCATTATAACTGCTTTTTGGCTTATGCAGAACAAAGTAAGCAATGGCACTTTACATATTTCCTTTATGAAAGGAAATCTGAGATGCCACTGCTGATTATCTTCTGAAAATGCTAATTGTTGATGAGCCTTAAAATTCAGTACTTTTTGGCTGACCCGGATCAGGTATGCTGACCCAAATCAAGTATGCTGACCAAGATCAAGTATGCTGACCCAGATCAAGAATTACTGATCTGCATTTTTTGTTCTAGGTCAGTAAATGAAAAATAGTTAATTCCACTGAATCATCATGACAGGCAATGAGTTTTTTTTAGAGAAGTCATCCGTAGCAGCCACTGTATTTCTCTTTGCGTATGATTCCTTTTACAGCATTGCTATGATATTTTGCTGAATGCTGCAATAAACACCGCATCTGTTCTAAAAGCCAATGTTTTCCAGTGCATACAAAAGAGGACCTGAATGATATATTAAAGTTTAACATGTACTTCTCTGCACTTTCAGCAAGTTGAAAAGCTGCTGGCATGTACAATTTACAGGGGCTGCTGGCCCTCGTTCACCTTTAGTTGCTGACATTACCTACAAAACTGTTTAATTGGATTCCTTAATTTTAGAGTTGCACTAGGAACAATAGTCAGGGCTGCTCAGAGTGCTAATTGAAAAGCACTTCAGAAATAAATGTAAAAATAAAAAATAAAAAAATCCTCTGAGTGAGAAAGGCAGCTTTCGAAGCTATGCAATTCATGGTAACAGCTCAGGCAGAAGAGGTTTACATAAGGACATTTTTCTACACTCATCCTATTTTAAAACCTTTCAGCTATAATTTTCCTGAGAGGACATGCTGTGAAAGTGAGGTTATTTGAAAATAATGGTATCCAGTAGCCTAGATTCTTTACACTTGTATATTTACTTTATCTCCTACTAGTACAAGAGTCATCTGTATTGTCTCTGTCAATCACTGACAAGCCTACATTCATATTTCTTAAATATCACACCACTGATGCTCTGCTCATCAGTGGAATGGAGTGGGTAAAAGGTAAGATGTACCCTTTACCCACTTATACTTTATTTAATAAGGAAAGAAACGATATATATTAATGCCAATAACCAACAGCAACCAATCAGATGTCACCTGTTGTTTCTACTACACTAAAATGTCACATGCTAAAATCTGACTGTCCATGGGTGAGGGCTGGCAAAACTGGCAAAGAGCTCTAAAAATGGTACCCATGGTATTTTTTTTTTTTTGCCAACTCAGAGGCTTACACAACTGTTCATATTAAATAGAGTATATTGTCGTTCCACATACGCTGGAGGTAGGCCTGTTGGGCGTGTTGAATGATTTCATTCCCCGTGTACGTCCCCGGACCCTGATCAACATACTACTGTTCTATGCTAGGAAACGTATCTTGTTACATTGGAAAAGTGTTGAACCGTCTACCGTACAGCAGTTCTATGTTTTAGTGTGTGGAGATGTACCACTCTATAAACTGATCTATAAGAGTAGAGGGTGTCCTGGCAAGTTTTCTAAAGTTTGGCAACCTTGGCTTGATGTAGAGGATTCCTTCTGGGCGGATACCCCTCTACCTTCCAGCTTGTCTGCTGAATGAGACCATGGAGGTCCCATATGAATTGAGGATTATCTGACTAGCATGTAGTATAATACCTGCTCCCCTCTGAGGGGATGGATGGTTGAGGGTAGGGGAAGGTGTGTGTGTGTAGATGTGTGGGTGTGTGAGTTGGTTTGTGAGTGTGTGAATGTCCTTGTTTGTGTTGGTCGTCTTGTCTTGTTGTCCCCCTGTCCACCTTAGGGTGGGGACCACTTAAGGTGTCCTGCTAGGTGTGCCCCTATGTTGCCGTTTGGCTTCCAAGCAATTTTGTCTTGAGGCCCCCCCCCCCCCCGTCCTTTTCTTCCTCCTAGGCCCCGTTGGCCTGTTGTTGAGTTGTATATGCTGCAATGCTTTCAATTGGTTCATTTTTTATTCCCTGCTCTGTTTTACTGACATTGCTTGTACTGTTGTTATGTATTGTTCTTGAAAATTTATAAATAAAAATGTATAAATAAACACCTTTCAAAAAAAAAATAGAGTATATTGTCCCCCACAAAAACTGTTTCATTTGCATTTGGGAAGGTGCTCCGTCTGTCCTGTGATGGTTATTGTTGGTCAGTTGTGGACACTATTAATAAAACCTATGATAGCACTATTGTCCTAGATCCCTTTTTTGTATGTTGAGGGTGCTAGATAATGCTTCTCCCAAACATCTTAGCTCCTGTGGCTAGTTTCCTGTTCCTGGCCCGAAAATTGACAGCCTGGCAGTATTTATTCCCCCTCATCCTCCTACTTTTGAGGAATAGAGACACAAAAGCAATACTATGCTGCACAGGTAAAAAATAGTCTTCTAGCATAGGGGATTTCCATATAAATGTAGTCAACTGTAAGATTTTGGTTATCAATGCAACTCTGGCACATGAATGCAGCGACTGTTAAAAAAAAAAAAAAAAAAAACACCACCAGAGTCTTTTGAACCTAGTAAGAAAAATCTGTTTAGTTATATAATGTTCATGGCCAAACCGAGCACATGTTATGATCTTGTAATTTCAATCTACTTGATATCCAAACCATGTTACGGGTACAAGTTAAGTGTTCGATTTCAGGAAATAAATGCCCCACTGAACTCATTCAAGACCACTGTGGATAGGTTTTATATACTAAAGTTTGTAGGACAAATAGAGAAGCTTATTGTTGGGGATCAAATTTACAACTACAGTTATATGAGGCAAGCTGTGTTTCTATGTACCTTATGATTTAATGCAGTTGTAATATTCAGCATAGTACCTTTGATACCCAGGGGTAACAGACCAGAAATGTTAACTGTATGTTGTATGTGTTTAATGAAAAAAATCCAATAAAAAAAGTATCTAGAAAAAAAAACTGGCGGCTGTGGGTAATTATACATCAGAGAATGCACTGTGTTGTTAAATGAAGGTCTTACTCTATATCTCAAAAGCTATTTGAACTGCTGAAACCATGTAAGATCTAAACTACTCCGGAGATTTTTTTTTTCGCTCAGTAGCTTAAGAATAATCCTTTCTTGACAAGTGTCTCATTCAAACCATGATGCCAACGATAGGCTGACCTCAAGTTAGTGATCTATAAAAAATATACAAGACCACACATAGGCCTTAGCTTTTTATTAGATTTTCTATATAGTAAGAAAGAGTTAGAATTTTGGCAAGGTCCTCGTTATGGTCTGTTTTCCTTTGCTTCCTGGCTTTAAAACATGGCAGCAATTAAGTGGAAATGTTCTCAATGTGAGAAGACATTTCACCTAATATTTGTCACATGGACATTTATCTCAGTTGGAAAATGTCCCCTCGCTTTCCAGGGACAACTGTAAAATATGGGACATCCCCTTTGTGTTCCAGTGACAATGGTCATCAGGATAAGTGATGAGAGGCAATCTCTCGATACAAGTAGGGATAAAAAAACAGACTGCACTACAACCATTTCCCTTTCTATCCTGTTCTGCCATTTTCTACTAGAAAAATGTTTTTGCTGCAGTTCTACTTTAAATGATCTAAATAGCAAAAATGACCAACCAAATACAAAACATTACTATTACATTACTATGAAGCCCACACCTGACTGTATAAGGAGCCATTCCTACTTCTGGGTGTAAATGTTTCTTTGCCAGAAGCAGATTTTCCATTTCAATGAAAGGCGCATATCTCTTTGGCTTTTCTTTCTCTACAGGATTCTAAATATAAACATTTTTTTTGTTGTAAGTTCTCAAACATTTCAATGCAGAGCAGATGATTGGCTAAATATTTATTGATTCAATTAAATCTCCTGGATGACCACCTGGCATGGCCATAATAGAATAGTATTAGTCCTTCATTTGTTTTGCATTTTGGAGAATTAATTTGTTGGTCATTTGTTAGAGCCACAAAATTTATTAAATGGCCTTATAACATTGGGAGTCCTGCGCCCACTGTTAAAGTAAATAAAATAAAGCTAATTATTTCAAATGGTTGTTGGCTGTTTCTGGCTCTCACTTTTTTCTATTTCAAGTCACTCTCCTCCACTTATACTAGCAAAGAAGCTAGAAGAAAGAGGATTGCAGTTTCTAGGAAGAAGTGATGTCAGCTGTCAAAGGTGTTTGGCGATCTTTTCAGCAGGATTTAAGTATCCAATCTCTGTTTGATATTATCTTTATATGGTTGGTCTCCAGGTGTACCTGTCAGTGGTTTGATCTTCACTCAAGCCTCCTTTTAGATTATAGCAGTGGTAGGGCTTGGAGCTCTCCAGAAGACAGAAACTCTAGAGGACATAAGGCAATAGTTGATTCATTTAAAAGATACATTTACTCCACATCAGTGTAAGAGATCTTCCTATATGAACACTTTTTGGTTTAGCATCCTGAGCAAGTTTACTGCATCCTAGGTCGGCTCTCTGGACAGAACAGATGATGTTGATTCACCCTACAATGAGCAGGCTGTAGGTGGAATAGTTACATAGGAATAAGCATTTCTGAACCAGGAAGAGGAATTTCTTACTCAGGAACTACACGTGTCGCTTATCTGTCTGTACAGAGTGAAAAATGTGTGCAAATCAAAAGTTTGGCTCTACAAAATATCAAATCCTTTGGGAGGTAAAACTTTAAACATACTGTATATGTATTTTAACTGTGTAGGTTAGCAGTTTACCAGGGAAATTACCGTAATATGCTCTTACAATCTACAACACTATATACAAATCAGAAAAATATCTGACAAATAATCGTCACACTGTAAATATGTGTTCATTTTTAAATGCAAGTCCATATAAGTGCCATTGTCTTCAGGACCGTCTTTCAATACTGAGACATTTGACTCTGATTTCATCTAAAAGTCTTGAATAAATTAACAAAAAATGATATTTGCATAGTCTCTCTTACTTTCCTCTTAAGTAAACATCAGGATCCCAGTTGTAGAGGATATTCTGGATGCTACAGTATCGGTAAACAAAGCACTCATAGCAATGTGATTCTTAAAAGGTTACAATTAAAAAAAGATATAATTATAATTGGAGCCCTCTGAACTATCCTCTACATACAATTTTGCCTCATACAAGCCTGCAGTCATGTTTATTATGAACCGTTTTACTTCAAATGATTCATTTTCTGCTTGGTGATTCTCTTTGTCTTCCATTTAAATTGTTTATTCATCATGCTATTAAACCTGACAATTTATGCTTGACTAGAATTGCAATGCTTCAACAGAAAACCACAAGGATGTTATTTTGATATCGTTCGTCAACATGCTACGTTACCCCACGTTACAAAGAATAGAAATTAAAGCATATTCAAATTGAACTCAGGAAATGGACCAGTGTGAATCACTACTCAGGCTCAATAATGTGAAACACTGTTCAAAAAATTTGGTCCACTTGTTGACTTCTGTGCAGCCCTACCCTAGATCAATGTAGAGAAGAACATGCAGGATTTAAATCAATGTATAACTCCAGCCTTGCTGTATTATTTAAAGTAAATGTAAGGACTGTTGTTTGCAGAGCACAATTCCTTTAAAAGAACCATTTTAATAGTTTTCAGAAAAACATTAGTCACTTGATTTCAGCCCCTAGGGCTCTTTCAAACCATACACATGTGGGGAACTCACATTTTCCGCACTGCCATCAATTGCACTGGGTGTTCGATCTGCTGTATGTGTCAATCTATTCCTAACAATACCCCAAATGCAGATTGTAAACTCCAGATTGTATGTCAAGGCAGTACCAACGGATCTGGTGCAGTACGTTTTTGAAAAGTGATGCATGCGCTACTTTTCCTGCGATCCAGAGTCATCTGCACCACACGTTCCTGTGCAATTCATTTGTGAACCGGTCCTTAAATTATATTCAAAGCTATAACTTTTGATTGAGTGATGGGAGGTTACAGCCCTTGCTATGTCTTTATTGCTGTCTGCACCTCCACTAGAGAGACTCATTCTTTATGTTTGTTTTGGTTCATACAGTTATCAGAACTGGAAGTGAGAAAAACCCAAAAATCTGAGTTGAAATTTAGGAGTAAAGGGGAAATTCTCTTTGCACAGCTGTCACCAGAGCATCACTTTAAAAAGATTTCCTCTCACTTCTTGCTGTCTACACTACAGGGTAGGAAGTAAAAATAAATTTCTCCAATAAGACATAGATGGCAAAAAAAAAAAGACATGACAGGGATGTAAAACATTCCCCGTTCTATCTGAATGTTTTGGTGCTAGGGTGTTAGGTATACTTTAAAGATTATATTGGTAAAGGTAGGTGCCTGGACGTCATCTTTCTGGGATTACAAAACTACATCTCCCCTCCTCGACAATCATATGACTGGAAATGTTCCCATGCTCTGGACTGTCCTGTCAATCAACACATGTGGTAGTAGGCATTACTGAGCTTGTGATGACGTAGCTATGCAACAATTGATACATTCTTAGGACATCCTTGTGTACTCCAGCAGGGATGTGCAGGATGGATGGATAAATGACAACACTGAAAGAACATTATTTTAGCATTGTTACCTATCTAAACTGGGTAAAGGATGATCTCAGTGAGAAATGTTCAATCTTTACTTGGAAGAAGTAAGACATGCATTGTTGGAACTAAGACATCCCGAATGCTGTAGACTGTACCAACGACAGAGATACAATAGATAGACACCTATGGCAGTAAATTTCCTTCTGGACAAGATGTACTGTATACTTCAGAAAAAACATACACACATAAGCAAAAAAAATACTGAACACTAAATACAAAGTTATTGATTCTAGTGTCTTGTCACTAGAAGCCGGCGGGCACCATCGCGGCATACCGTCACATGACGGCATCCCACATCTACATGGTCGCGCTGTAACCTGTCATTTGGCGGTCGGCAAGTTGTTAAAATAGCCATGTATGTTCTAGTGCTTTATAATGTTATATATTCACTGTATATCAGGATAGCATGAAGTTCAGATGAGGACCTGGCACCTTACAGATAGGGAAAATATTATAAATAAATAGGGAGTCTGTACATCCTTGAGTGTATAGTAAGGTAGTAATGCTATACTGAGCTTGGCTTATGATCCATAGCACGCACAATATGATATTCTTCAGTCTATCTCTAAACTCAGATTTATTCAGATTTATATCCCTTTATGTTACATTGTTAGGCCCATAGGCTATATTAAACAAAGGTTATATTAAACATTTCCACATTTTCTTAAAATTACACTAAATGATATCCTTATTTTCCATAAATTTTCCATACACATTCATTACTTAAAAGAGAAGTATGGTCAAAGCTATATTGGCCATACATCTTTTGTGAGTGACAGGAGAACAATTACTTTTTGTCCTCCTGTGATCCAGAGTCAGCTGATAGCAGAGTTTTGATGATGGGGCAGAGCCGCTCCAGGGTCAGTAATTATCACAACAATATTGTGGCATGCAGCTGAGAGCCTGAGCTAGCCGCTTCTACCCACTTCTCTAGATCGGCGCTCCAGTGAGAGCTGGAGGAGCAGAGCGGAAAGGGGTGACTGACAGTCACTACTCTCCACTCAGAGCAGACAGAGAACACAGTGATAACTGGTCATGAGATTGATAAGTTCTCTGTCATAGAGCTGACGTGGGACAGCTGCAACAACAGACAGAGCATGGAGGCGAGTATGTACTGTATGTTTATTTTTTAAATCCCATACTTTTCCTTTAATGGTCCTGTAAAATATTTTTCATGAAATCTTTTTTACTGTGTTTTTTTTGTTTGGCTCCTTGTAATGTCCTCTGTAAGTTTCCAAGCCTTTCCTTTTCCCTTTCACTTCTGTCGTTCCAATGGCCAAGTGTAAAGATGTGCGAAGACACAACACCAGCACAATGTCTATCGTACATGCAATGCTGAGGTTGTAGACTTGTAGCGGGAGCTGTACTACCCAGTTGAACTAAAAAGACTTGTTTTTAAACTTTTGATACAAATCTGAGATTAATTAATACACTACTAAGGTAACCACTTACCTAAAGCTCTAAAATATGCAAATACTGGTACCTGGAGTAAGACTTCTGTCTAAAATTCCATAAAGTGGCGTTCCATGTTTAAACACTTTATAATCTCCTGCATGTTTACTCCTATATTGGGTTTTATACAGAGTCTATTTTATTGTTACAACACTAAGCAGGGAGTAAAGGAGAAACATGCTATTAAAGGCAACCAAAATAAAAATCTGTGCCAATTCCCATGAAACTACTGCTGGCACATTTAGAAGCAATCCAAAATGTAGCTAGCTGCATGTTGGTCAGTACAATTATCTAAACAAAAGTTACCTTAAACTGGAAAAAGTAGACAGCCCTGATGAATAATAAGGCACAGGTGGTTTCTGTTCAAGGGTCAAATGGGGTAAAATTCAGGAATGATGAGAGGATTACAAAAAAATAAAATAATGTTTTGATCTGATTGCACTGGGGGTAAAAATAAAGACACTAAGATGAAAACAAAATAGTGCCATGAATTACATATGGGGTTTCTGATGGGCTTGATTTTACGTCAAAACTCACCATCTCAAAACCACTTCTTTTCATCCGCCTGCAGGACTTGAGGTAAGTGCGTATGCGTTTTCTGGCACGCTCTTGGTACTCAGGAAATTGTCGCCTGCATGAGTCAATGATTGCCTGGATCTTTTCTTTGGGCTGCTTAGAGATAGGGACCATTCGGTCCAAGTTTTCATCTACAAACAGCCTGACAAACATCTGTTGGTAAGAGAGAGACAGAGGAGAAGGGATTGGAGGGGCTGCTCTTGTCTCTCATCTTACTACCACACCTTCCACAGAGACAGCAGTAGAGACTTTCCATGAAAACAATAATGTATATACAGAGATACATCATTCTAAGCCAAGAACACTTCCTGGTGGAAATAATAATGGGATACACCAGCAGACAATAAACTATTAATGATGCAAAGAAAAAGAAATCCCAAAAAAAGCATACTTTGGCAACTTTTTGTAATGTGCTCTGTATCGAGTTTTTTACTCTTAAATCAAACCATAGGCACAAACATTCACAGAGAAACACAACACAAACACGACTGCAACACAGGAAACAAAAACATAATGCACATTCCCCTAAGGCAAAGGGGTAAAAGAAAGTATAAAACTAAAAACAGCAACTAATTAAAGCTTGCACACATTAGGACCTTACTGTTTATTATCAGAAGGTAAAGATTTATCCCAGGCCAGGTTCTCTGACAGAAAAGCTTGATAAGACAGTCATTATATAATAGTGACAATAATTAGGTAGGGGGTTTATTTACCTTATAACTCTAGCATTTTTTTTTGTTTTGTATAAAGCAGAAAAGAATAAAACTTTGTATCAGGTTTTTATTTCTGTCTGTGACAACACTGGGAAAATATTCCTGTTCCTCTGACACCTATACAAGTAATGGGGGGGTGGAGGCATTACTCAGACAGTGAACTACAGACAGCAAGAAAAACCTCCTCAGAGGCTCAAACACTTCCTTACACTATAAAGGTAATTTTGTCTTTATCCCCGCTGGAGACATTTTCCATCCCTTCCTGTCCTGGAAGAAAATGAGGGGACATTTCCCAAATAGGAACACAAATGCCAAGAACATCCAGAAAGAGGTTTTAACCCTTCTTTATTATACCCAATATGATATAAAAGGTTTCGGCTGGAAGTGGGATTTATTCCTACATCTGTGTAATCCTGGCTCATGTTATATTAAAAGATTTTAAAAGGCATGCTCATCTGTCACACCTACTCCTGTTTAAATATGACTAATGTTTTATAAGTAGCTTTAAAAATGCACATCAATATGCAGCGTTCTGATCATTTAAAGTAAAACCTGTACAATAAAGAGTTTACAGATTCTGATCAAGCAGTTAAAGCACTTTCAAACAAACCCTAATCCCCTTCTGTATCTATAAGAAGTATGGAGAAATGAATTCCAAATTCACAACACAGGCAGTGTTGTGAATTCCATGAGAACAGAATCTTGGCAAGATGTCAGTCCTCTAATGTAAACACACAACAGGTGTTTCTAAGCTGTTAGAAAAAGACTGAAACCACACTTTAGAGTCTGTTGCAAACTTTGAGGATCGTTGAGAATGAATAACATTGCATTAAAAGCACCTAGAGAGGAAAGAGATGGCATGTTTTAAAGTCCCTTCACTGCTTGTTAAGAATATGTAAATAATTTAATATCCATAATCTGGACACAGGTGAACTTTATATGCAGGGCTCAAAGAGACACGTATCCTGTACCTTATACTGTTTGGAATTCTCACTACACCTCATGTTTACTGCCATTCTAAAACCCTACAATTTTCTACAGGGTAAAAAAAATACTTTGACTTTACGTTTATGTGGAGTACAGATTAGCGGCATTTATACAATTTATTTACAGAGCAAATGCCATACATATTTAATTATTTGTATGCGTTAAAAGACGTGCACTTTAATGCAAATCTCATTTTTTAGGATATCGACACTTAGCTCCAAAGCATTTGCTGTGCATTAGGGTTCTAGGCATACTGTTATTTTCATCTGAAGACAATTCAAACTTTCCCCATGCAGCTGCTCTTTCCATTTAGAACATCCCCGTAAAGCAAAGACCTCAGCTCACATGCAGCAAAGGATATGATCTAAACTTCTGCTATTGATTAGCTGCCTGTATGCTGAGTCTTTTCTGTTCACCTAAGTGCTTCATCAATCAAGTTACCAAACTTCGTTTTGGCAAAAATTTACAGTCAAAAGTTTGGAATGGAGGGTGAGTTTGCTGGCACACAGCTGTCATATACCAGCACACTTGTATTCACCAGGGAACAACAAAAATATAAAACAGGCAACTGAAATAATATCTCCTATTTTGGGAATCTGTCTTAGGGCTGGTTCACACTGGTGCAATGCCAGACATAGCATGTGATTCGCACCGCATTGCTGTGCAAATCACCTGGGATGTCTGTGAGATGCAAATTCAGCCATACAAGCTGTATGGCTGAATTTGCATTGCATTCAGACCAAACTCGTGCAGGACCCTTTTTTTCTGTCTGCATCAGAATTGGATTGCATGGACGTTCACACCCATGCGATCCGATTCCTGTCCGAATTCACAGTTCACACTGAGATTTGCGAACTGCTCTAGGGGTGTCATTAACTTTGTATTGACACCTTCAGAGGTTCGCAGAGTGCAGTGTGAACTGCCGGCGATTCAGGTGCAATGCAGGAACCTGCACTTCATTCGCAGAGTTTCCAGCATCGCACCAGTTAGAACCAGCCTTTAGGGCTGATGTATACCATCTATTCATTTTTATAGGGGTCTACCTGTATTTTTTTCTGCTTGACATTTCTTGACCTAAATACAGAAATATAAATATTTTACATGCAAACAAGAAGCATAACTAAATCAAAAAGTGTAAAAAATAAAATAAACATAAGAAAAAAATGTGCCATAATGCCATTGGCTCATTTCACATCATAATCCCTGGCTTGTTCGATAGCAAAGCAAACCAAGAAAACCACTGTACTAAATTAAAATATAGAAAGCAGCATTACAATAACTAAGGAATCATGGCCCATAACTACCATGTTTCTAAATGTAATAGTTTTAATTTTAAAAATGTTCCTTCAAACCTTCCCATTGATTTCAGAATGATTATATTTCAACCATTTTTATTCCTTACATTAAAAGCTTTCAAGCGTTCTGCTTCCACGCCATCTGCTTCAGTTGCTTTCTCTACATCCTCATGGTCATCATGGTCATCTTCATCGTCATCCCCCCGATTTAAAGACAGATCTTCACCGCAACCACCTACACTTTCATTTTTACCAGAGTCATAGCTGGAGTAGCTATGTGCTGGAGACTGAGAAAAAAAGAAGAAGACAGATTAGATTATCATTGTCACCTAACCATTTAGGATAGTTCCTTACGATAAGAGTATTTAGAGCAAGAGTCCAGACAAATCTTAGCCTATCGTAATGTTTGGCAGAATGTTTAAATAAAGAATATCATGCTTAGCAAGTATTATGTGTTTGTGGGATTTGGAAACCCCCTTCACCACATTTATGTTCTGTTGCATACAGGTTATATACAGTTTGGATTGAACAACTTCTCATCCAACTTCATTGTTTGGTCGTGTGTCTTTTTTATAGACCTTTGGTTAAATAGATTCCACCCAATGTTAGAGTCACCATTTTAAGATCTGTATATTGTGATCATATGCTCTCTTAGGCGTCTCTTCTCTAGGGAGAATAGGTTTACTACTTGTAGTCATTCCTCATACCTGAGGTCCTCCAGCCCCTTTATTAGCTTTGTTACCCTTCTCTGGACTCTCTTCAGTTCACACATATTCTTCCTGAGGACTGGTGACCAGACCGGGCTGGCATACTCAAGATGTGACCGAACCAGAGTTTTGTAAAGTGGTAGAAATACAGTTCTATGTATATAGATGTGCCTGGGCTTGGGGCATTAGATAGCTGACCTTTCTTGGCTAGATTGTGAGGGTGTCACCTAATATCTATAGATATCTATATAAGTAGCATGCTCGGCATGTTTAAACGTGTTTTAAAATGACTGTACTATGCATGGTCATAGTTACACACATACTTTAGATGAAACTAGTGCTATCTTCCTGGTAATTAAAAAATCAGTCCTCCTTATAGCTGGGGCTTAGTTAGGTGAGATAAAACCCTAGTTTCTTGCATGTTCTGGATACTCCAACAACAAGTCTTCCCTGCCATACTTCCGAACCCTTTTTCTGCCCACTTTGAGTATTCCCACCCACTGTTACTGCTAAGGCTATCCTCAATTCATGCAAAAAAGCAGACAGCATATTGCCTTCAATAGGACATTTATTTTTCCTGGGATAATCAGGTAAGATATACTATAGATTTTGAACAAATGATAGCTTGTTTGGGCGAGGGGAAGGTAGCATAAAAAGATAGCAGACATTTTTAAGTGCTGGTGCTTAGTCAATGGCAGAGCCCCCTTTTCCCAATGCAGCTACAGAATAATGTATCTTAGTCCTTGGGCTCTATATTATAGAATTATAAACTTGAAGCCCAGCTCCACCCACAACTTGTCACTGGGATTTCCCAGTCCCCATTGGGGAGATATCCCCCCACTTCCTATGTCAATGAAAAACTGTGTAGCAGGTTGTGACAAGGTATCAATGACACAAGAACGCAGTGCCAATCTTCTGACTTTTGCTTACAGTACATACTTTAAATCTAAAGAAACAAATGAAAAAGTAAAACATTGATACACAATAATTGTTATGTACACATCAAAAGCAACGTCCAAATTGCTGTGGGCACCCTACAACTACAGTATTTGATTTCGCCATTCTGGATAACAGGAGACTACACTGGGACACACTACTGCTATCACAAACTGTTTATATGAAAGTGTACTCCCTTATGGCACATATGGTAACCATCTATTGATATGTTCAAAACTGGACACCTGCAAGAGACACCACAAAAGGTACGGGAAAGTTTCCAAAACAGAGATATGGGTTATCTAAATGAACAATTGGATAAAGAGACCACACACCGTCTTTACATTGAGAAACCACAATATAATAAATTATATCTATATATCAGGCTATATAGCACTACTAGGAGGGTGCATTTAATTAAATATACATTGAACAACAGCTCTGGAGATCCATCACCATCATTTGGAATAAAATAAATCCACTGTGCAACTGCTCTTGAAATGTGAATCAAGAGTAGTGTGCAGAAAAAAAAACCTAATTTTAATAATGACTCTAAAACATACATAATAAGTGAACCATATACTGTATGTGCCCTTACACTCCAATTATATGCAGCTACTGAGGCACTGAAAACTATATGCCACAGATATGGGAAGTTGTACAATGCACTTGCTATTTCAGAAACAAGAAAATATTTCACAAATTACTCCTGCAAAGCAAGAGTAGAGGTACTGTGCCGAGTCAGTGCAGACATAATACATACTGACAACAACACCCAGCATATAGAACAAGAAAAATACCACTGTGCAGTGTTTATATATACAGAAGAACAGATAGAGGGAATTACACCAAGCACACAGCACAAGAAAGGGGTAGTATGCATAACCCACCCATACATACAGAAGAAGAAGATACTGAGAATTATACCAAGCATACAGAACAAGTGAAGAGGTATTCTGCAATCTGAATACATATGGGATTGAATATTCATATATGCAGAATAAGAAAAGATTCAGAAATTTACACTAGCAAAAGGATTTTTTTTTCACTAAAACCATGGAATGGGCAGCAGGGATTCAAACAGCAAGTGGAGGCTGGACCCTGGTTTGCTCCTTAAAATGCCCTAATTATAATCTAACACTTCCCCCATGACCAAACTACCACTAAAATATTTATCTGCCTCTTACCCCTCTATCAGTGATCTGTATAACTTTCCTAAAAGTTGCCAACCACTAACAACACCTCTAACATGGCTTCTTATGTATTGGATGGCTCTTCCAATTATCTCTCCCACTCTTAAGTTTAGTAAGTTCAAAGGGGTCTTTACTACTCACCCCACCTTTTAATTGCCTGTCATTGCAAACCAATCAATAGCCTAATTGGAAGAAAATAATTTTCCACACCAGAAACTGTTAGAGAGCATCTGAGGTTTAAACAATTATTCTGGTCAGTAATAGAGTCGTTTTTCTAAATACTTATGTAGTTCAGTTATGGGTGCTGTAAGAGCAGAAATGGGGGGACTGAGCTTAAACACTTAAACACCAGCAAATTCTTGTAGTAAGTACACTCTGGAGATAAAATGAGCTGATCTTAGCTATTCCAAAGAGACCACAGCTAGCATTATACAAAATATTCAGTAAATTCCATCACACATTATACTGCAGCATTGCTTATTCTATGCAGTAATCTCTGTTCTATTCATCTCACGGTATAATTTACTTTTTGATAATAACTGTAAAACCACTGTATTAAAAAGAATAGCAATAAAATTAGTGCTAATAACATTCTGCAAGTAGAATCTGCGCTATCCATAAAATTAAAACTGATCATCTTTTTTTTGTGTGTGCAAACTATTCCCATCTTAAAAAAAAAATATAGAGACTACATTCTGTTAAAGCATCTTTTAATACAATTAGCCAGGTAAGTGGATTTTTATAATTTTGTACTGCCAGCGGAGGTAGGCTCAAGCTGGGGGTTTATAATGATATTTGTGCAATCTTAGCTCTGTGAATGGGTACTTGAATTTATGGTCATCTTAAATGAGCTAATGAGATATATTTATATGAGCTGTCTGAAGAGACATATTAGCATGCTGTGAAATTTTATTGTGAAGATTAGAAGTATACATGATGCTTACTCCCTTTTCAGCAGGTCATTTTATCCTTACCTTTTCATTACAGTCATAGCATTCTTTATTGTTTTAAACTAATAGATTCCAGCTCAGATTTATGGCACGTGAAGAAACAAAAATTCGTTAATCTCAACTTTTATAAAATATGCTAAATCAAATAAAGAATGTTTTAAAAAAAATATGTTAAATCAAATGGTGTTGTGGATGGACAGTAACTTTAAATTATAGTGTTTTCTGTTCAACTCGAAGGGAAAATATAGAACATTTCTAAAGATCACAAGTGTGTAGGACTACATAGCAGGAAGCAGACCCTATCCGTATAATGAGCAAATATGGCAGCCCCTATGTACATATCAAATTATTTCAAAGAACATAAACATATGATATGATTTTTTACTTACAACTGATATCTTCTACATGTATATTTAAAAGACCTTGAAAAAACACATTCCATATAAAGTGAACTTCTTATCACCGAAACACAAAGCTAATGCACAGGTGCTAGTAGGACACTGAAGATAGGCAGACCTGGGGGGTGGTTGGCTCTTTGGTTGTTGACCACATTTGGGGCAGTGAGGGG
Source organism: Pelophylax lessonae (assembly GCF_965119305.1). NCBI lineage: Eukaryota > Metazoa > Chordata > Amphibia > Anura > Ranidae > Pelophylax > Pelophylax lessonae. Next base: position 413,870,083 of record NC_138772.1, read on the forward strand.
AGGAGAAGCAAAAAAGATAAGAATACTTATCCTTAAATTCTGAGTCAATATATTTATTCTATCACATTTACAATTATATTGCTATGCACTTTTTATGAATCTGATACTGTTATTTTTCATATAAAACTTTAATAACTCATACACCCATAATAATGGGTTTATAAGGCATTCTTGAATTTCTGAAGTGATGGCCCAGCACTAGCTGTTTTATTTTGTGACTGTCTATACCTTTTTGAACCTCTACATAGTACCATTTGAACAAGACAAGGCAGAGTTAAGCCACTCCTCTAATTTAAGTTTTATCTATTCTATCTATTTATTTTTTAATTTAGGGTTTATCCAGATACTGTATATGAATATCTATGAGCTTTTCAAACTTTTAGAATAGGGGATTATCACCATTAATATAAATGTGGGATTTTGACCAATAATGTAAATGGGGTCTTGAAGGAGCCTTCCATAAAATAACTATAACGTAAATGGGACTTTAAGTGGGCCTTCCCACTGACTACCAATATACAGTGGGTACGGAAAGTATTCAGACCCCCTTACATTTTTCACTCTTTGTTATATTGCAGCCATTTGCTAAAATAATTTAGGTTCATTCTTCTTCCTCATGAATGTACACATAGCACCCCATACTGACAGAAAAACACAGAATTGTTGACATTGTTGCAGATTTATTAAAAAAGAAAAACTGAAATATCACATGGTCCTAAGTATTCAGACCCTTTGCTGTGACACTCATATATTTAACTCAGGTGCTTTCCATTTCTTCTGATCATCCTTGAGATGGTTCTACACCTTCATATGAGTCCAGCTGTGTTTGATTATACTGATTGGACTTGATTAGGAAAGCCACACACCTGTCTATATAAGACCCTCCAGATCACAATGCATGTCAGAGCAAATGAGAATCATGAGGTCAAAGGAACTGCCTGAAGAGCTCAGAGACAGAATTGTGGCAAGGCACAGATCTGGCCAAGGTTACAAAAAGATTTCTGCTGCACTTAAGGTTCCTAAGAGCACAGTGGCCTCCATAATCCTCAAATGGAAGACGTTTGGGACGACCAGAACCCTTCCTAGAGCTGGCCGTCCAGCCAAACTGAGCTATCGGGGGAGAAGAGCCTTGGTGAGAGAGGTAAAGAAGAACCCAAAGATCACTGTGGCTGAGCTCCAGAGATGCAGTCAGGAGATGGGAGAAAGTTGTAGAAAGTCAACCATCACTGCAGCCCTCCACCAGTCGGGGCTTTATGGCAGAGTGGCCCGACAGAAGCCTCTCCTCAGTGTAAGACACATGAAAGCCCGCATGGAGTTTGCTAAAAAACACCTGAAGGACTCCAAGATGGTGAGAAATAAGATTCTCTGGTCTGATGAGACCAAAATAGAAATTTTTGGCCTTAATTCTAAGCGGTATGTGTGGAGAAAACCAGGCACTGCTCATCACCTGTCCAATACAGTCCCAACAGTGAAGCATGGTGGTGGCAGCATCATGCTGTGGGGGTGTTTTTCAGCTGCAGGGACAGGACGACTGATTGCAATCGAGGGAAAGATGAATGCGGCCAAGTACAAGGATATCCTGGACAAAAACCTTCTCCAGAGTGCTCTGGACCTCAGACTGGGCCGAAGGTTTACCTTCCAACAAGACAATGACCCTAAGCACACAGCTAAAATAACGAAGGAGTGGCTTCACAACAACTCCGTGACTGTTCTTAAATGGCCCAGCCAGAGCCCTGACTTAAACCCAATTGAGCATCTCTGGAGAGACCTAAAAATGGCTGTCCACCAACGTTTACCATCCAACCTGACAGAACTGGAGAGGATCTGCAAGGAGGAATGGCAGAGGATCCCCAAATCCAGGTGTGAAAGACTTGTTGCATCTTTCCCAAAAAGACTCCTGGCTGTATTAGATCAAAAGGGGGCTTCTACTAAATACTGAGCAAAGGTTCTGAATACTTAGGACCATGTGATATTTCAGTTTTTCTTTTTTAATAAATCTGCAACAATGTCAACAATTCTGTGTTTTTCTGTCAGTATGGGGTGCTATGTGTACATTCATGAGGAAGAAGAATGAACCTAAATGATTTTAGCAAATGGCTGCAATATAACAAAGAGTGAAACATTTAAGGGGGTCTGAATACTTTCCGTACCCACTGTATATATATACAGTATATGTGGCTTTGAAGGGGTTTTCCACAGATTGACTAGCAATGTAAAAGGATTTTTTTAAGACTTCCCACTGGCTGACCATCAATGTAAAGGGGGCTATAACAGGGCCTTTCCACTTACTAACCACCACTGTACATAGAATTTCACAGGGACCTTTGTGCTGATTGATCACCAGTGTAAATGGGACTTTAAGAGGGTCCTTCCACTGACTAACCATCAGCGTAGAGAAGGTTTTCACTGAGGTGCAACATTACATTCACCAAGCTTGTAGACATAGTGGCAAACCCCTAATCTGCTATGCCAGCTGTTTCAAAAGCGCTCCCTCTGTCCACAAAACACGCAGCTTAAGCAGACTAAACATTGCTATTACTGATATGTAAATTTTGACTTTTTGTCAAATGTCAGTATTTAATGTGGTTCTTAAGTCATTTCTATGAAAATTAAACCTAAATAAAAACTTTAAACAAAAACTTAACAACTTGGCATTTGATAAACAGACTCTAACCTGTCCAGGAATTTAGCGCCACTCTCACCTCAACTGGTTTCTTCGCCATCCTCACCTCAACTGGTTTCTTCGCCGAACTTCAGATCCCGGTGCTTGCTTGTTAACTGTGGGCAGTCGGCTGTGACTCCTTGCGTCTTCACAACCGGCTGCCCACTGCACATGTGCGAACTGCACTTCTCCCTGTTAGTGATCCCCAGCTTTTTGGGACCTGTGAAGTGTCTCAGAAGGCTGTGGGCAGGGATATGGGGAGAGGAGAACTTCTGATTGGATCGCTTGGCAATCCGAGTGAAAATTGGAGCAGGCACCATTCACAAACCAGATATCCATACCCCCCAAAATTTTTTAAAGTCCCAAAAGGGGGAGGGTAGAAGGAAGAGTGGAACTTCCCCATTTTGTTAAGTTACGCTTTAGGCACCAATCTTCATCGCTAACCATTCTTGCTGTCTTTATTTTGCATGTCTGCTGCCCTACAGAAGTGATTGACCACATCAATATAATATTAGGAGCAGAGGCGTTTTTGAGCAGGCTGTTATTTTCCACCTTCACCTTCATTATGCTGTGTGTGAGTCAAGGAAAATGTTACTATATAGAGGGTTTTTCACTGACAACCAGTGTGAAAAAGATAAAAACACAATTAAGTCACCATATGCCAGATGTGACAGAGAGGTCATGGAAAGGGTTAGGGTGTTCCCATTAATAGTTTGCTGTGGGACACTTTGGTATGAGTCATCATAGTACATTTTGATGTCTAGCCAGGAGAGAATGTGCTATAGCTTAAAGGATAACTGCAATTATAATAAATACTTGCAGATTTAAGCATGGAAAAAAAGATAAAATAAGGGTAATTAGACCTACAGTAAGTACTGGTACAACACTAAAATAGAACTGCTCAGCCTGTGGTAGTCTAAGCCCTTGACACATAAACAGTGGCCACATTCACTTTACTCCCACATGCGAAGGGCTCAGGATCCTAAACCAACATTTTTGTTGTATTAATTATCTGGGTATGATTATCCTTGCATGAAAATTTCACACGTTTAAATCCCCAAACCTTGCTATAAATACTACTATAAATGTTATTCAGTAAGGTTTGTCACATGGGGAATCTTCCTTCTATGGAAAGAATTACTTCTAATATCGTAATTGTTGGCAAATACACCCCATATAGCATACTGCTTTTGACATCTGAATAACTACATTTTGTTGAGAACAATACACACACATTGTTTTCACTGGCTGTGCTAAGAACACATTCTTTTATATCTCTCATGATATATATATATATATATATATATATATATATATATATATTTTTTTTTTTTTTTTTTAAATTTATGGAAGCAAAAGTGCCCAAGCAATTCTCGTCCAAGGAATAAATGACCTAATATCCCCTCAGAAAAATTTGAATTCGGCACAAAAGTGTCTGGGAACTTGAAGATCACACTTCATTTATTTTAAAGAAACCCCCTACCTTCATTTTCTAATTAAAATGTTTTCTTAAATGGTAACAAAATTTAAACTTGTCATGTTATCTGCCATGATGAAAACTGACTTGGGGACAGTAGCAACTTTGTTGTAAGACTATAAGAATGTTATTGCCTGAATAGTTTTCTTTGGAAAACCTAATTTTTTTTCTCTGCTTTTTTTTACTTTGCTTAAGAAATATTTAAAAACGTAGGGCAGGCAGACACTGTACATGGTTCTCAGTGATAAAAGGATTTGGGGGCCTCCAGATTCCAATAACTCCTCTCCCCACAGACTGGCCGGAAATTGCAACTGCGAGGAATTTTAAATGTGATTTGACTTGTTTTTTCGTTAGAAATGTCATTGTTGCTGCAGCATGTTCAATGCATACTACAGATGCGCCACTTTACAGAAAGACTAAGGGGACCCCCCAGGCGCCATACTGAAATACATTTTTCTTGTTACTCTTTAGGCATCAGTTAAATCACTGCTTCTGAAAAAACTGTTGTTTTTTTTTTTTATTTTAATTGCATTGATACATGTCCCCCAGGGCATTACCAAGACCCCTATATCACTTTTATGGCCAATTACTTGCATATAAGCCTTCAAAATATGTGTTTTCTATTTTTCCTGTTTGGCTCCTATTGACTTCAATAGGATTCGCCACTTGGGTTAGAACTTTTCCCCTGTTCAGGAGTTCTGCTGCAAACTGAAGAGGGGGGGGGGTGTTCAGCCCATCTCTAGTGGTGGGGTTAGTGCGATCCAATGACAGAGAGAGCTATACTAGCTGTAACATTGCTATCAAAAGGTTTTTGGAAATGGCAGAGTCAAAAGAGAATGACCTGATCTTTCAGGTTGAGGTTTATTTAAAAATGTAATAAAAATAAACCTTTTTTCTAAAAGTAGCTGGACGTACAATATTTTATACGACTTACCTTGCTTCCATTCTCTCTTGTTTCCCTCTCCATCTTGATATCGTTCATTAAGAAGTTTTTGTACTGTGTTTTTCCATTACTAGTATGATCATCTATTTGCATTTCAGAATTTAGTGGTGCTGACAGTGGACAGTCACTCAAATTCAAGGGCTGATCTTCTTGCTCAGAGCTAGCTTTTCCATTGCTGCTGGCTTCCGTCACCTCCCTGCTGAGTGTTCCTCCTGGTGGATTTGAGCTGTGTCCTAGGGTATCATTACCACTAAAACTCTCTGGAGCGGAATCATCTGCAAAACATATATTTCAAACAGCTGCTTAGTTTTTCATACTGTCTGTGAGACCAATTTTGTTCATTTTTTTTTCCACCACAGCTAAAGTCATCACAATACATAAACCCCAATCAAAATTTTTATTATTCAGAGTACATTTCATATCTAACCAATTTCTCCCAACAACACTACCAAGCTGAACAAGGAGGTCTTTGGAATATGAACATTTTTTAGGACCACTAAATAAAGTGCTGTGGGATCTAGATTCAAAGGCAATAGCTGAGAATAATAAGACACAGCAAGAAGCAGGAAAAGAGTTTCTGTGCCATTATAAGATGACAAGTAATTATGATATGGTTGAAAAAGTTATGCAATTAACTATTCAAATGTAAAATTTAAAGTGGAGTTCCACCCAAAAGTGAAACTTCCACTTTAAGTGCTCCTGACCCCCTGACATGCCACATTTGACATGTCATTTTTTGGGGGGGGGGGGTACCTAGTTTTCACAGGTGCCCACTTCCACTTCCACTCCATCTCCCTAAGCGGCTTGAGTGGAAGTTCTCATCTCCCCCTCCCTCCCTGCAATCTTCTGGGACATGTCACAGGTCCCAGAACATTGCCCAGCCACTAAGGAAGCGCAGCAAGACTCACACAGTGCGCATCTGGCTGTGAAGCCGCAAGCAGTCACAGCCGGGTGCCCACACTTGTGATGCCAGTGCCGCGGGAGAAGAGGGAGAGAACCAAGGCTCCCGCTTGCCGCATCGCTGGATCATGGGACAGGTGAGTGTGTGTTTATTAAAAGTCAGCAGATACACTTTTTGTAGCCGCTGACTTTTAATAAACACAAAAACAGCTGGAACTCCGCTTTAAAACTTATTGTATGCTAAATGACACTAGTCATACAAATCATTTGTGAAAAGACACTATTTATATAGACAATTGTAGTGCAGATTACCAATCTATTTATGTAATTTAAAGCTGAAGGCAGTGCAGATACAAAACATCCCCAATTAATTCATATATGTAAGCATTAACAACATAATGTACAATATGCATTTTTATATGCAACAAACATAAGTACCCCAATATGTCTTGGTTCCAGCCTCTTGTTGTACTCAATGAGGGCAATGTATTAAAACTTAATCTGGTGCAGCTCTGCATTGTAACCAATCAACTTCTAACTCCAGTTTGCTCAATTAAGCTTTGACAATAGAACCTAGAGGATGATTGGTTACTATGCACAACTATGCCAGATTCTGTATGCACCAGTTTTGGTAAATCGCCCCCAATGTGTACTCAGCACACAGATTGTGAGAGGAAGAGAAGCATTAGGAGCCAGCCAGGTGTGTTGCTGTGCATGCGGGGAGTGAGAAGAGAGAGGACCTCGTCTATTGCCTATTCACTGTTCAGGTGACCAGGTAATATTGGGGCTATATTGCAAATTTACAGTAGAGAGAACTCAGGTCACCAGCCTTGCTTTACAGATTAGCCAGGTTAATCTCATGGCTGGTTGGACATAAATACAAATCTTTTGGAAGATAAAAAGCATTCATGTATGTTTTTCAACTCTCTATTTATTAGTTTGTTTTACAGAAAAGAAAACTTTACTTTATTAATCCCAAAGGGATTTTAAAATTTCCTCTGACAGAGCCACTTTTCTAGATATATTTTGCACACATGTCAAAATGTACATTTTAGGCATGAAGATTACTTAAAACCTTGTAGCATAAAAATGGTGATAGCTGTAATTTTTTTTATAGTGGTAGTCAGTTAAAGGAGCACCAAAAATCACCAATAAGAATCCCACTTAGATCAAAAGATCGTCATCTTATTGGTAGCAGAACATGTTAAAACCAACACAATTCGGGGGAACAGAGACTCCCCCTTCTTCAAGGCTATTGGAGACAAAATTAAAACACATACAACATTTTTTTATGTCACACAATATTGGCCTACTTTTTACTAAATTATATTTTAAGTAAAAAATCCAGTTAAGATCATTTTAGTGCAAACACACACGCAAAGAGCTCCTAATTTTCAGTAAAACATAAAAGATGGAGAAGAGTTGAGTAAATATGCATCATAAATGTCAAGACTCAAAACGAAGTGCACTTGCAACACGGTGAAAAACTTTAATACCCAAAATTGTCCATTGTCAACACTTTAAAAGCCTTCACATATTATCAGCTCAGTTGGAGTTATTCATACAGTAAATGACTGCACTAAAAAATGTTACTCTCATTCTGGTGTGCACAGCGATACCCAACATGCATTGGGCAATCATTGTTTATTTACGTGTGTGCAAGGCAGCAAGGTAACTTTAAAATGTTTTTCTTTTTTTCTAATTTTATTTTACCCTTTAATTTTTTTCAACGTAACCCTATTGCAATCACAAAGAGGCTGAAAACCCCTCTACTATATATAGCAGAACTTTTAGGGTGACAGGTAATTTATATTGAGACATCAGGGGTCCAAAAGACCGCTGATGCCTTCATAAAAAGTACCTTCCTCCCCTCCACTTTGATCATTAAAACATCATCCTTTATCAACTGCTTCACCTGGTACCATGCGATCCGCAGCAGGCAAATGCACTGCATTTGCTATCTGCAGTTGTGCTGTTGTTAACTTTACATTGACACCTGCTGCAGATCGCAGACACAGCATGTTTTGAATGTGGTGCAGAAAGCACGCACAAAACGCAGGTTTCCAGCATCACATTCCCGTGTGAACCGGCACTCAGGGTTAGGCACTTAGTTGTTACAAATTAGGGACGAATCATTTTAGCTACACACTGTTCTTGAAACCTTTTACTTTACTTGTTGGCTTAAATTTGATTAAAACCACTTTTGCAGAATCATTTCAGCTACACACTGTTCTTGAAACCTTTTACTTTACTTGTTGGCTTAAATTTGATTAAAACCACTTTTGCAGAAAAAATAATTACACTATAAAAAGAGTTTGAGGTTTTGCACACAAATCAATAGAGTGAAAAGTACAAATTGAATTTTAACATATTTTATATTTTGGTGATTTTTCTTTTACTTTATGTATTGTATGATTATCTTGTACATGGTCATTATTGATACAGTAATAAATATCCTATAAACAAGGGGGGGGGGGGGAAACTAGCAATTAAGGCTGTTAGCTGAAAATACAGGCGTTTTGCTATCCAGTAATCAGGCTGGAACGAAGGACACATTAGAGAAAGAGGGAGTCATTGACCATAATCACAGTTGTTTGACTAGGATGTTCTGATGAGAAGAATTAAAGGCTGTTTTTATGCATACCAGAAATAAGAAACAGTTTCTGATGGGATATCTGATTATAATAATGCATTTAGTGCACTCATTAGACTGTGTGGAAACATTTCTGCAATATCAAAATAGTGCTAGTGTTATGTTTCTAGAGGGAGCTAAATCTGCTGAGATGCACATGATTAATTCTTATCATTAAATCAGCCAGCACATATGTCCTCCATGGTTCACAGTAATGGGTGGTTGTTCTACGTTATCAAAGTCATTCAGATTAAAGTTAGGTAAAACACCAAACCCCATAATAGCATTAGGTGTGAATAAACTGTCTTCAGGGCAATACCCCATTTCTGACTAAGTTTGTCACTTATAGTTTGTCTAATTATATAATTTCCAAGAGTTTAGGAGCAAAATTGTCCAATTAACTATGATGCTCTCTACCATATGCCAAGTTATTTGTTTTACTTGCAAGCTATTTGTATTCTTGCAAAGCCAGTTTTATGATCCTAGCACTCTTGTAAGACAGCACAGGTCAGTCCTTTACTTCAGGAAAGTCAGGTATCTCTTCCTAACTTGCTGACTGGACAATGAAGCAGCAGCAGGACACTGGTGAGGTTATCCCTATGCTCCCTCCTCCCGTTAGCACATGTAGCGGAGACACTGGCTCCTTTTACTGGCCCTACCCTCCCAGTTAAAGTACTGTTGTGCTATGGATTACAACAGTCTGATATCAAGATAAATTCTGTTGCTCTTATCAGATACTCCTCCATAATACTACAAACACTCCATGGCTAACATCATCATCTAAACCAGTGTTTCTCAACCTTTTTAATCAAGGCACCCTTTGAAATTCTGCACAACTTCAAGGCACCCCCTCATTTTTTTACATTCTAAAATGTAAAAAAACGAAACTAATTATTTTTTCATAACACAACAGCTTCTACACATGTAGGACACCCAACATTATAGGTGATTTATTCCTCCAAATACACCTTTGCATACTGGTACTGACTAGCATTTCAACATTCAGTATTTTCTCTTCTCCCTTAGTTCCTCTCCATCAGCTAACATGAGCCCAGTGTTGAGGAGAGGGGCATACAAGGAAATCTTTGGGTGCCGACGGCCCCCTTATCAACCTATGATGTCATTGGTGGTTAGCTGGTCCATGTGGTGCCCAAGGTTTTTAATGCTGCACAATAAAAATGTTTGACCTTGTGTAACAAAAAGACAGGCTTAATCCATCGTCTGGCTTGTTCACAATTTTTTTTAGCAATTTGGGGCAATTGTTAGCCCTTTTGCCAAGGATCCCCCTGAAGAACCCAGAAGGCACCCCAAGGTGCCTTGGCACCCTAGTTGAAAAAGGTTGATCTAAAAAATAGTTTGAATGGGACAATAAAAATATACCTCAAGAATCTGAATTAAAGTAAGACAGATGACAAATATTCCAATAATTTTACTGACAGCTGCACCTAATGAATATAAAATCTGATTATAAAAGTTGTTTTTCTAGTCAAAGGAAACCTGAAATGAGATAAATACATAAGGCACCATGGATGCCCTACTGCTAAACATGCTAGTTGACTGGCTATCATGCTTATGTTTTGGCTTCAAGCCCAGCTGAACTTTTACTTTAAATCAGTTAAATACATTTCAGGTGCATCAAGACAAAAAGTGTTCAAAATCTTACAGCTCGTTTTCTCTGGAGAGCTGCCAAAGCCCAAGTATAAAAGCCTGCCTGCTGCCAGCATGCTGCATAGTAGGACCCTTGCCCTCTGTATGGAAGCAGTGGTTTTACTGCTGAGGTTTGACTTGCTCCCTGCTAAATCAGGGTCAGAGTTCTCCAATCAGCAGGGAGCATGATTAATGCTGAGTGCAGAGTTATAGGCCCGAGTCAGCAGGGAGTGTTTCAGACCACCATAGAGAGATGACTTCTTCTACACAAAGAAGAGTCCTACTCTGTAGCTGCTGGGAAGGGACACACTTTTCTACTCAGGCTGTAGCTGCTTTAGAAAGAAAATGATCTGTAAGACATAGAGCACCTTTTGATTTAATGCACCTGGAATGTATTTAGAAGATTTAAAGTAGAACTAAAGGCAAAACGTGTTTTTTCATTTTGGATTAACCACTTCTGGACCGGAAGGATTTGCCCCCTTAATGACCAGGCCATATTTTGTGATTCAGCACTGTGTTACTTTAACTGACAATTGCGCAGTCGTGCAAAGCTGTACCTAAATAAAATTGATGTCCTTTTTTCCCAAAAATAGAGCTTTCTTTTGGTGGTATTTGATCACCTGTGCGATTTTTATTTTTTGACTATAAACAAAAAAGAGCGACAATTCTGAAAAAAAAAAAAACAATATTTGTCACATTCTGCTATTTACCATTCCCCCCCAAAAAATTAAAAAATCTAAATTTTTTAACACTTTAGGCCAATTTGTTTTCTGCTACATTTTCTTTGTACAAAAAAAATCGCAATAATCGTAGTTTGCACAAAAGTTATCGCGTCTAATAACTACGGGAATGATTTATGTCATTTTTATTGTTTTTTTTTTTTTATAGTAATGGTGGCGATCTGCGTTTTTTTGCGGGACTGTGACATTGCGGCGGACAGATCAGACCCCTGACTGACATTTCTGACACTTTTGGGGACCAGTGACATTACTACAGTAATCAGTGCTAAAAATATGCACTGTTACTGTAATAATGACACTGGCAGGGAATGGGGTTAACACTGTGGGTGATCAAGGGGTTAAATGTGTACCTAGGGGCGTGTTTCTAACTGTGGAGGGGGCGTGGCTTGTGAAATGATCATAGGGACCTGTGTTCTTATATAGAAGGATCATAGGAGCTCTGTGATCCTTCCAGGGAGAAGAATGGTCAGCTGTGTTTACAACAGCTGACCGTTCTTCTCTCTCAGGGGGGGAACGATCGCGGGTGTCAGACGGCAATCAGTGCCGCCTGGCCCGTGCATCGCCCCCCAGCTGCAGGCGCGCGACCGACGTATACCTACGTCGGTTTGCCCAGGAGCGGCTGCCTGCCACAGTATAACTGCGGTGGGTGGTCAGCAACTGGTTAAGAAAGAGGGGGGAGGAGGGTTATAACCACTGTCAGATTTATTCTCGCCAGTTGTGTCCCATTGTGGAGATTTTCCTTCACTTCCTGTCCCATAGTTAAACAGGAAGTGAGGGTAAATCCCTGCAAATTGAAGGAATTCCTTGGGGATACTCAGGTCAGCAGAACTAGTGTCTCCTTTGGAGGATTTTTCCTCTATTACTTTTCTGGGGTCAACCCATAATTTGGATTTTATATTACTTTCACTTTCAGTGATCATGGTAAACAGGACAAATAGAGAGGGTGAAAAAATGGGGGCACAGACAGCAATACAAAACTGACAGATGTTCTAATCACTCTCCACCCTATCCAAAACTAAAAAAGAAATCATTTAGTTATACTTTAAACTGAAAATTTAGTTGGGCTTTTAGTGTTTTCTGAGTCACTCTGGCTGATTTACATAAAAAAAAAAACTTGAACATGTTTACTTAGCAAAGTGAGTTTTCCCTTTGCAAGAGCATTTTCCATTAGCTTTATATATGAGGTGAAGCTGTAATGATTTCCAATAACTAATCATATGCAGGCAAAAATTCATTTTTTTTTTCCTTGCACTTGATTGAGTATTCTTTTCAAAGTGACTTTTCAACACATTCACTAATCTAGGTGAAAATTCCCTTGCAAACCCAACATGCTCTACTCCATGCACTACATGTACTTGTTTTCAGAAAATAAGCCAGATTGATCCCAAACACATATGTTGGTCTGGAGTTCTGATTTCATGGAATGAACATTCGTTCTGGATCAGTAAGTCTAAAAGCTCTAAACCCAGAGGATCGGCTAAATAACAAGCATTGCGGTATTTCTCTCACAGTCTTGTGGACTCTGACTGAAGAGATCAGCACCCAAGTTCCAAGCTACACCCACCTACCATAATCATTGTGAAGGGTCTGTTCTTCAGTGTTGGATAATTTATTCTTTAACCATGACCGTGAATGCAGCAAGTGAAGCTCATAAAACAGCAGGTAGCAAGTGATGATGCAGAACACTGTAGTTGATCCACATAACAGTTCATTGATCTTCACTGCTGCACTCCAAAAAGAAAAAAAATTTCCTAAGCTGCATGGGGGGGGGGGGGGGGGGGTACCGAGCCAAAAATTCTGAAAGTTAGATCTGAAGGAATCCCAGAAAGATATATATAAAAAGCCGACGAGCGATCAGGACTAGCAGTCCAAGGGTTCAGATTGATCCTTTAAAGTTACACCACAAAAAAAACAAAAACATATCTTTTCTCTATTTATAATTGATATTATTCATCACTGTTGCTCGCCTTTATGTTTCTTCTTAAATCGTTTTAACTGACAAATTTTAAATAATAAAAGGGGAATAGTGAAGACGAGACCCGGCCTCAAAATGTCACAAAACAGGAGCCTTTATTTTTTTGGTGACCAATCTGAAAACACCAGGTTTAACCTTTTGATGCCCTGTTTTCAAAAGTCCTAACACATGGCGTCTGTATTCAATTTTTTTCCCCTTCATTTTCACCAGGTGTTGATGCCAGTAACACGCTTCCTGTCCTAGTCTGATAACGTTTACTCATCCTGCTTTATCAAGAACACAAAAACATGACAGGATTACAAAACGCAAATACAATTCTGCGCTCACCCTAAACCCCCTAAACCCAAGCTGCTGTAAAAAATCTGGATGATATTAAAAAACGTTAAATGCAACATACAGCACTTTATGCTGCATATAAAATGACAGGACTACTGTAGGGAACCAGGCATCCTGAGTCATGTGGACAGACTCCTAAAACTGGGGACTGTCCTTGTTTGTGTCCCTTTTTCGGAGTAGAGTCCCTAGCCCAGAAGTGGTGTGGTGATCTACCCGGAAATTTCTTGCTAGTTCAATAATGCTCCAGAATTGATAGTACTCAATGGAGGTGCAAGTGCTTGTATTAACGCCTGCAGCACTGGAAAATTACAGCTGCAAGGGTATGTGGGGTTGGATGGGAGCAGATGACTGAAGATTTCAACCAACTATGTGCTCCACAAACTGTTGGCGCTATATAATCCTGTACAATAACAATTAATAACACAGGAGCCACCAGCACAAGGAATACTTTTAATTCATTGTAAGAACTCTCTGGTGCTAATTGAAAAAAAACACTAAACTTACACTTTAACGTACAAGGGCAAGGGTTCAGCTCTCCACTGCTGTGTCTTTTGGTGCAAAATGACTGCGTCACCCATTGAGAATCAATTTACCAGACAAATGATGGAGCATCAAAGCCTTCCAGCTCTCTGACCGGCTAGCTACCATAACAAACCTTTCTCTCTGCTGCAGCTATAGTAACTCCTACTATAGTGATTAATAGTTATCTAGTTATCCCAGTAAATTACACCTATAACATTGTTTGGCAAGCTATATATTTTGAAGCATATTATTTTGATAAAGCAGCAAGGGAAAAGCAGTAAAATGTCTGTTTTGTAACTAGCACATCTTTTAATTGGTACTTGGCATGTCAGCTGAAAACATTTTGAGTAAAGAATGGCAATTCCTCCAAGGATTTGCAAAGAAAGACCACGACATGTTAAATAAGTGCTATGTGTTGATGTTTGTGATTAAAGACAAATCTCTTGTGAACAGTCACTATTCCATATACTCCAAGTTAAAAATGTACAACCAACCTTTTGACTACAAGTTCACTTTGTGTAAAATGGATTACCATATCTTTAAAGCAATCTATATATAAAGTGTATTTTCTGCAAGTACAATACAGAGCATTTTGCCTAATACATGAACATTTTGCCTAATATAGTTGATAACATTGAAGCTAAGAAAAAATACTTGAAATACTTAAAAAGAAAAGCATGGGGGACTCCAAAGTCTCAGATGAGAATAAGACCAGTCATAGTTATTCAGTAAACAGTGCAAGCAGCCAAGTGCTGAGTGCAAAGTGCAGTACCCACAGCAACCAGTCAATAATGATCCTGTGCTTGTGTGACTGTATTGTAAAGTGTGTAAAAGTGAATTCTGGTTAGTTGCAATAGGATTTGCATTCCGCACTTAGCAAGTTGCAACTTGCATTGCATTGCAGTCCTCACTTCTGTGTACGTCACTTCCGGTATAGCGTCCCTACGCGTTACGCCACTTCCCGTAGGTGGTATTTTTTAGAATTTGTTGTAAAATATAAAGGACATTAATGCACTTTACACTTGATGGTTTATTTTGAGATAAAGAGTGTTTTTTATTTATTTACCTATATATTCACTACAGCACTTTATATATATCGATATTGTTTTTAGTGTGTCCCCACTTATAAGGGGCCTGAGTTTCTATATTCAAGCACTTTGTTTACACTACACTTATGCATTTATTTAATATTTATTGCACAATTGGCCAGTAAAACTTCCCAGAAGCGCAGTATCCCCCAACCCCACCACTATTTTTTCACTGCCTGATCACCAGTACTGGTACATGCAGCATTTGGGTAGGCCTTATTTATAATACATCTTTCCGCAGACAGCGCGAGACTCATTCTATAACATATATGCAACTTGCATTGTTTAACGAATTATATCATTCAAATTCAAGGAAACCTATTACAGTGAGGGAAAAAAGTATTTGATCCCCTTCTGATTTTGTACGTTTGCCCATTGACAAAGAAATTATCAGTCTATAATTTTAATGGTAAGTTTATTTTAACAGTAAGAGAAAACGCATTTCAAAAAAGTTATAAATTGATTTGCATTTTAATGAGTGAAAGAAGTATTTGACCCCTTCGCAAAACATGACTTAGTACTTGGTGGCAAAACCCTTGTTGGCAATCACAGAAGTCTGACGTTTCTTGTAGTTGGCCACCAGGTTTGCACACATTTCAGGAGGGATTTTGTCCCACTCCTCTTTGTAGATCCTCTCCAAGTCATTGCAGTTTCAAGGCTGACGTTTGGTAACTCGAACCTTCAGCTCCCTCCACATATTTTTTATGGGAATAGGGTCTGGAGACTGGCTAGGCCACTCCAGGACCTTAATGTGCTTCTTTTTGAGCCACTCCTTTGTTGCCTTGGCTGTGTGTTTTGGGTCATTGTCATGCTGGAATACCCATCCATGACCCATTTTTAATGCCCTGGCTGAGAGAAGGAGGTTCTCACCCAAAATTTGAGGGTACATGGCCCTGTCCATTGTCCGTTTGATGCGGTAAAGCTGTCCTGTCCCCTTAGCAGAAAAACACCCCCAGAGCCTAATGTGTCCATCTCCATGTTTGACGCTGAGGATGGTGTTCTTGGGGTCATAGGCATAATACCTCCTCCTCCAAACACAGCAAGTTGAGTTGATGGCAAGAAGCTTGATTTTGGTCTCATTTGACCACAACACTTTCACCCAGTTCTCCTCTGAATCATTCAGATGTTCATTAGCAAACTTCAGAAGGGCCGGTACATGTGCTTTCTTGAACAAGGGGACCTTGTGGGCACTACAGGATTTCAGTCCTTCACGGCGGAGTGTGTTACCAATTGTTTTCTTGGTGACTATAGTCCCAGCTGCCTTAAGATTATTAACAAGATTCTCCCGTGTAGTTCTGGGCTGATTCCTCACCATTCTCATGATCATTGAAATTCTATGAGGTGAGATCTTGCATGGAGCCCCAGACCGAGGGAGATTGACAGTTTTTTTGTGCTTCTTCCATTTGCAAATAATCACCTTCTCACCAAGCTGCTTGGCGATGGTCTTGTAGTCAATTCCAGCCTTGTGTAGGTCTACAATCTTGTCCCTGACATCCTTGGACAGCTCTTTGGTTTTGGCCATGGTGGAGAGATTAGAATTTGATTGACTGACTGCTTCTGTGGATAGGGGTCTTTTATACAGGCAACAAGCTGAGATTAGAAGCATTCCCTTTAACCACTTCCGGACCGCCTGCCATAGTTTTACATCGGTGTTTTGATGTTAAATACCTGTGTTATGGCAGCAGATAGCTGCCATAACCCCAGTATTTTCTTACAGGGCGGGCGGTCCTCTTTCACATAAAAGTGGTCCCATTGGTGGATCACTTTTATGGGTGGTTGGAGAGGTGCCCCCCTCCCGCCGCTTCCCGGTTGTTTTCCCCGCTTATTGGAGCCGTTGGTAGCGGGGAAAACAATCCGGCCCATCCATGTCCCAGACAGGAAGTCAAGTTAGGGCAAGATGGCCCTTACTCGACTCTATGGCCTTGGAGGACCAGGGCACTGTCATACGTTGCTTTATCACAACGTCCCTAAAGGGCCCATTTTTTTCATGCTGAACAAATGAAACCTTTTTTTTTCTGCTTTTAAGTGTAGATGTGATATCTGAGGTCTTTTTGACCCCAGATCTCACATTAAAGAGGACCTGTCCTGCTTATTTCTGTTACAAGGGATGTTTACATTCCTTGTAATAGGAATAAAAATTTATTTTTGAATGAACAGTGTAAAAATAAAAAAGGTAAAATAAATAATAAAAAAAAAAATGTAAAGCGCCCTGTCCCTCCAAGCTCACACGCAGAAGCGAACACATACGCAAGTCGTGCCCACATATGTAAACGGTGTTTAAACCACACATGTGAGGTATCACCACAATCAGTAGAGCGAGAGCAATAATCTTAGCTCAAGACCTCCTCTGTAACTCTAAACTGGTAACCTGTAGAAATTTTTAAAGCGTTGTCTATAGAGATTTTTAAGTACCAATGTTTGTCGCCATTCCATGAGCTTGTGCAATTTTGAAGCATGACATGTTGGGTATCTATTTACTCGGCGTAACATTATCTTTTACATTATAGAAAAACATTGGGCTAACTTTACTGTTTTCTTATTTTTAATAAAGAAAAGTGTATTTTTTCAAAATAAGTTGCGTTTGTAAGACCACTGTGCAAATATGGTGTGACATAAAGTATTGCAACAATATCCATTTTATTCTCTAGGGTCTCTGCTAAAAAAAAATATATATATAATGTTTGGGGGTTCTAAGTAATTTTCTATCAAAAAATACTGATTTTAACTTGTAAACAACAAGTGCCAGAAATAGGCCTGGTCCTTAAGTGGTTAAGAGAGTGCTCCTAATCTCAGCTCGTTACCTGTATAGAAAACACCTTGGAACCAGAAATCTTTCTTATTGATAGGGGATCAAATACTTTTTTTCACTCATTAAAATGCAAATCAATTTATAACTTTTTTGAAATGCGTTTTTCTGGATATTTTTGTTGTTAGTCTGTCTCTCACTGTAAAAATAAACCTACTATTAAAATTATAGACTGATAATGTTTTTGTCAGTGAGCAAACGTACAAAATCAGCAGGGGATCAAATACTTTCTCCCCTCACTGTAACTAGCCAAGTTAATAAGAAAATGCAGACATTTGAGTCCAGATTTCTGCAGACTACACTCAGCCAAAAAAGAGAAAAAAAGACTACTGTAGTGATACTGAGTGAGGGTCCATTCACACCAGCCACTGTGTTACAACGTAGAGGCATATGTAAAATGTGGTCCGGCCGGGCTAGCGCTGTGTTGATGTGCCAATCCAGGTATATCAAATAGTTGTTTTTTTTTTTAAACAAACTTTACTGAAATGTTACACAGTGGCATTTCATAAAATCAGCCGCCTGGTGGTGACATGGGCTGCACTGGGGAAAAAAAGTACTGCACGCAGTACTGTTTTTTTTTAACACATACTGCCACACACCACCGCAATGGAGTGGTGTGAAATGGCCACTCTGGAGACAAGGCATTTTGTCTTGTCTTATGGTGGGGGTGCGGTGCAACTGCGCTGGGCTAGCTGATCAATGTAGTCCCACTGCATCTGGTATGAATGGACCCTAACTCAAGAGTCCTGTATGGCATAGCGTAGTAATGCATTTAGGTATGACTACACCATGCCCAAGGAACAGACCTGAGCTGTCTTTAACCACTTAAGCCCCGGAAGATTTTACCCCCCTCCTGACCAGGGGGTATTTTGCGATTCGGCACTGCGTGACTTTAACGGACAATTGCGCGGTCGTGCGACGCTGTACCTAAACGAATTTGGCGTCCTTTTTTCCCACAAACAGAGCTTTCTTTTGGTGGTATTTGATCACCTGTGCGATTTTTTGATCACGCGCTACAAACAAAAAAAGAGCGTCAATTTTGCAAAAATAGCAATATTTTTCACATTTTTTTTATATGAAATTCCCCCCAAAAAAAAAATGTAAAAATGAAAATTTTTCAACATTTTCGGCCAATTTGTTTTATGCTACCTATGTTTGGTAAAAAAAATTGCAAAAAGCGTATTTTGATTGGTTTGCGCAAAAGTTATCGCGTTTACTAACAAAGGGAAAGATTTTTGTCATTTTTGTTGTTTTTTTTTAACGCGTAATGGCGGCGATCTGTGATTTTTTTTGCGGTACTGCGACATTGCGGCGGACAGATCGGACCCTTGACTGACATTTTTGACACTTTTGGGGTTACCAGTGACATTTCGACAGTAATCAGTGCTATACATATGCACTATTACTGTAAAAATACACTGGTAGTGAAGGGGTTAACTTTATTTG